>NC_057886.1:10863930-11165307 GCF_019740435.1 Gambusia affinis | reverse complement strand
GACAAATAAATTAATAACTACATATTGCCATAGACAAATGATCAATATCAATAGATAATACATCGGGTAGAACTTTCAATAGTTTCGCTGAACTCCATTGCAGAACTGCACAGCATTCTGGGAGATGTAGGCAGAGGAAAAATTTAGCTGCTCAACCTCTAAGCAAGGTTAAGCCAACAAAGGTTGGTGGCATTCACTAACTCACTTACTGTTTGGTTACCTAGCAACAGCCTGTTTAGTAACTTGCCTAGGTTACACTTCTGAATCTAATAACAGCTAAAAAATAATAAACAAGGGTGTTCAGTTAAGAACAGAGTAAACTTTGGATGAAACAGGAAAGGTCACATTACCAGTTTGGCAGTATTTTTTTATTTTTTTGTATTCATAAAAAAGATAATGTTTTTTGATGTGTATGCTGGAATTCCCCAGAAATATTTTCACCAAACACCTGGTGAGTGACAAATGCAAAACCCTTCCTGTTGGCTGGCACAACAAGATTTATATCTATGGAGCTGTCACGTAATGATAAAAAGATGCAGAAACAATGAGTTTTGATGAGTTTTAGAACATGTTCATATTTAAAGGGCATAACCTTACATCAGTGCTGGGTGAAGAGTAAGCTTTTGTTTAATAAAATCCATTATTTTGATGCCTAATACAGGCAGGTCAGACTGAATACTTGACAAGTTTACATATCAAACCAGAGGGATGGAAAGGGTAAAGCAAACTGAAAAGTGAAAACACTACACTTTCTGATATCTGACAAATTATCCTTACAACCTAGGATTCTTTGTACTAATAGAGATGTTCAGCAAATGGAAGCAGGTAGGCAAATCACCTGGGACATGTGCTAAAATGGGAAGGGAATTGGTCACAGACTGGCATAAAGCTGTGGTCAAGTAAGGGATCTGATAAAATCAAGTAAAACATACAATACATTGTGAAACGGGAACTCAAAACTACAAATAGAGGAACCTGAGGTATGTTTCAATTGTTCTCACACTATTTTGAGTATATTGTTACAATAAAATATTGGACCTCAGATGTGGGAAAGAGGTCCCACCAAGTAAACTTCCTCATTGTGGCAGTTAAAGAGGCAGTATTATGTATAATAAAATTTTTTAGCTTTATGTCATGTCATAATGTTATTCCCTCATCAAAAACATACCTGGAGAATTGCCTTGATTTTTTCATGCATGTTTGAGAAAGCCCTTAATCTGTAGTGGCAACAATTCAACAGTGTAAAACATTTGGGTGTGCTTTCAAGACACAACTTCTCCTCGGAGCTTCTGCCTCCCAGAACAGCCCTTCCCCACTCAGCTCCTTCAGACTTGTCAGCACAAATTAGTAAACACCTTGTAGAACTTGCACATCTGCGGAGCTGATTATACAAGCTGCTTCTCAGTGCAAAGCTGGTAAAAGGTTAATATAGGAGCAATGCTGTTAATATTTTCTGGAGGCATTGCTTCAGAAAGAGTGTTTTTAAACCGATAGAGGCCCAAATTCAAGATGTCAACTAATACAATTGAATTTCCTATATGTCATATGTGATTTATATAACCTTTTTATAAAAACTGAAGGTAACATAGAGATACTTGATTGTGCTATAAGATATGTAATGTGGCTGGAAAACACATAACACTGCCGCTTTCCTGAACTAACTAAATATTACAAGCAGTACCGTCCATCCATCCATCCATCCATCCATTTTCTTCCGCTTATCCGAGGTCGGGCCTCGGGGGTAGCAGCCTAAGAAGGGTGGCCCAGACTTCTCTCTCCCCAGCTACTTGTCTCTTCTGGGGGAATCCCAAGGCGTTCCCAGGCCAGCCGAGAGACATAGTCCCTCCAGCGTGTCCTGGTCTTCCCCAGGGCCTCCTCCCGGTGGGACACGCCCAGAACACCTCACCAGGGAGGCGTCCAGGAGGGATCCTAACCAGATGTCCGAGCCACCTCAACTGGCCCCACTCTATGTGAAGGAGCAGCGGCTCTACTCTGAGTCTCTCCGGGATGACCGAGCTTCTCACCCTATCTCTATGGGAGAGCCCAGCCACCCTACGGAGAAAACCCATTTCGGCCGCTTGTATCCGCGATCTTGTTCTTTTGGTCATGACCCAAAGCTCATGACCATAGATGGGGGTTGGAACGTAGATTGACCGCAATACCAGTTAATATAAACATATTTCTTTGCATTTTATGAATTCAAAAACTGTAGCTAATGACTGATTTACTGAAACACCATTTATAAAAATAAAGGGAACAAAAGGTAGATTACTGTGACTTACACATGCAGCAACCAGACAGACTTTGATTGGTGAGGAATGACTTTCCCCTCTTGCAGTTCTAATCTCAATGTCAAGAAGATTTTCTGTTTTCCAACTCAAAATTTTTAACTTTTCAGTACAAAATGGAGCACACTGTAAGACTTTACATAGTTTCAACATTAGCTGCACATAGGAGTCTTTATGGACACTACTGACTATTAAATTATGCCACGTATCACATCAGTGGAAATATTGTATGTTACTGGTGTTTTTATGATGCATATGACTGTGACTGTTGTGAGCAAAAAGATAAAGAGGATTTGAGGAGAGTTTTAAATATCAAAAACAGCTGACTAAGTATTTTCATACTAACGATTCAATAGAGAAAGCAGAACTTTAAACAGATAAGAAATGGAAGCAAATGAAAATGAAGACAAGACCAACTGACACACAAAACAGAAACACAAAACATCAGCAAACTCACTGGTTACATTAGCAATCTTTGCTGCACAAAGTGATTTTAATAGACTGAGGTGAAATTCAAAATATTAGAAAGGCATTTTAATTAAAGTAACATTGTTTGTTTATTAAAATGATTTTTGTTGAAATAATTTGACCTATCCATTGCTGGAGCTTTTATTGCTTTGACCATACAACAACAGCAGGTATGTGTTTTTCTTTTGTTTTTTTTTTCTGGTGTGTGTCATAACTTCATTTACTTCCTGATAGCTGTGAAGCACACAAGTGATCCACAAAGTCTGAGGAAACATGAAGGCTTACAGTTTTCTTTTTACTTTGTTCTTATCTCTTGAAAGTCCAGGTAAGTTGAATACATTTTTATTTTTATTTAGGTTTTAGTTAGCTGTTTTGGGGTGGAGAACAATTAATTTAAAATTCACTGATTTCTTTCATTTCTCTGCAGTTCTGTCAGAAGATGATTTTTACCAAGTCAATGCATGTTGTTCATTCAGTGGTCCAGACTTGACTAGAATTGAATACATACTTACATCCAGTTTTAACAAGCAAATGATGATGGAGTACAACAGCACAAGAGGAAACTGGATTGGATTCACAGACTTTTCAATTGCGGCTTCTCATAACTGGAACGCAGACATTTATGATAAGTTTGAAAGATTAGCGGAAATGAAACAGTTGTGTTACGACAACATCGATTTTATGCAGACCACAGGTAAGAGCATTTCTTTTAACAATATGAACACAGTTTTCATATTACTTGATATGACAACTAGAACTGAGACTATGATGTTATACATGCTCATTTGGAGACAAATACTTAACATAACTTTCAAAAGTGTTGTTATATTTTTACATTTTACTTTTCCAATTATAGAGTCATCAACTTTTGTGTTAATTTCTGTGTAGGTGCATTAGAACATGTTCATGTTTTTGTTCACATTTACTTGTTCATGATATTATGCAATGGACAATATACAAAAATAAAAGTTAAGACCCCCTCGAAAATGAGACAATACATCTCAAGGGGTTATTCTTGAAACAAATATATAAATAATGTGAAAAAAAATCATAAATAATATTTTTTTTTTTTCTAGGAAGCCTGTCAACAACGCCCACCATGAGGATGAAATCAGTGAAACAGCCCGATGGTCGACATCCAGCCATGCTTGTGTGTAGTGCCTATGACTTTTACCCAAAGCAAATTCAAATAACCTGGCTGCGAAATGACCAAGAAGTGACTGAAGGGGTCAGTAACACAGATGTCATCCCAGATGGAGAATTGTACTACCAGTTTCATTCTTACCTTGAGTACACACCAACTTCTGGAGAAAGAATCAGCTGCATGGTTGAACACTTCACCCTGTCGGAGCCAAGAATCATTGTTTGGAGTAAGTTTATTATTGTCATCCAGATACTTGACATGTAAATAATTCACAGTATAAATGTTTACCCTCTGTTTTTTCTTTTTTTTTCATCTGTTTCAGACAACTCCCGTCCTGAAGGAGAAAAAACTAAGATTGTTGTTGGACTGTGTGGATTGATCCTTGGTTTGGTTATCTTTCTTTCTGGATTTATTTACTACAAGAAAAAATGTGCTGTATATAACTCTGTCCACTACAGTGAGGAGATGTAATCATCTAGGAAAATCTACACTCCATAAAAAACTCCTGCTTTCTTCTTTAGCCTAAAAACATGACTACAGGAAGTTAATTGCTCTCTCTAAATTGTCATTAGGTATAAGTATGTATTCATGGTTGCTTTGCCGGTGTGCGTTGGTGTTATTGACTGCTGACCTGTCCATCACCAGTGCCTCTCAATAGAAATAGCCACCTCTTCACTGGGACTCTGCATGGAAAAGTGGTGATGGGTAACTTACAATTATCTAAAAAAGTAAGAAAAAATGCTTCACATGTGCTTTTACCATAATTAGAATGGAATTATAAAGGAAGCTCTGTAATAAGTACAACTGTAAACCTGCGATAAATACTAAAAATGTCTTAATTTTGTATTCAATAAAATGTATTATGTGTGTTTGTTGAACATGCTGGCATTCCTCAGAAACATTTTCACCAGAACCCTGGTTATATCCATGAGACTTTTCAGGTTCAAGTTTCAACATTTGTTCATCAGTTGAGCAATTCATCACTTTATTTAGTTCCTAGAACCGAGGCGAACTAAGCTCTTGTGTAGTGATTAAAAACAATGAGGGTTTGACATGTTCATATTTTAAAGGACAGAACCTTGTATCAATGTTTGGTAAAAGCTTAGAGTAAGCTTTTATTCAATAAAATAACATTAAAATGCCTAACACAGGCAGGTCAGCCTGACAGGCTTTCATATCAAACTAGAGGGACACAAAGAGTAAAGAAAAACTATGACAGGTAAAGTCAAAACAACACTGATTCGGTGGCACCTGCCACTGAATTTGTGGAGGCCATCCTCAAGACGTTCTACAGAAGCACCATAGAGAGCACTCTGACCAGCTGCCTCTCTGTGTGGTGTGGAGGCTGCAGCGCCTCCAACTGGAAGAACGTGAGGAGAGTGGTGCGGACAGCAGAGAGGATCATCGGTGCCCCCCTTCCCTCCATTCAGGACATTTCATTATGGAGCGCTGCGTGTCCCGAGGCCGGAACATCGTCAGTGACCCCTCACACCTCCACCATGGACTGTTCTCCCTGCTGCCCTCTGGAAAGAGGTTCTGCAGCATCCGGTGCAGGCCCACCAGGTTCCGGAACAGCTTTTTCCCACTTGCCATCAGACTGCTGAACTCTTAACTGGACTGCATTCAAAAACTGGTCTCCACTTCATACCTTGCACATGTACATAGCTAAATAACTTCTATTTTACTGTCATTCCTGCACTTTATATTTAATATTTATATTGATATTTTATATTGTATTTTACTTATTCTGGAGTAACCTCATTGGAACCTCAAAACATTATCCTGAGCCGTGTGCAACGAAATTTCGTTCTGTATACACCCCTGTGCATACAAAATGACAATAAAGTCAGTCTAAGTCTAAGTCTAATAGGAATGTCCAACACATCATACCACTCAGGAAGGACTCAAGTTCTTTATCCCAAAGATGAATTTGATCGAATATGTGCAGATCAAGTTAAATATACAATATACGGCACTAAAAAAGAACAGATGTAAGGGAACCCCGGTTGTGAAATAGGAATTTAATAGAGGAAACTTAGGTATTTTTCTATTGTTCTCTGTACTGTGATGAGTATATAGTTACATTCAACCTAAAATGTTGATGGAGAGCACAACTAACAGTTATCCTGTTGAGTCTCCCTGCTTAGCTTGAGTCAAATGATGGCTCTCTGATGAATGTTTTCATGGGGAGATCTGCCATTTTAGAAAGACAGATCCAGTATGTCATTTAGCCATACTTTTCCTATTTCTAGATAATAGATTGAACAGTACTTTGTGTATGGTTTTATGGCCTAACCCTGTCATAAACTTCTCCAAAACCTTATTTTGACTTATAAAGGCAACTAAATAGAATAAATTGGAATAACGGCTCAGGAAGGCCATGTATCATGTTCCTTAGTCTTTCCAATCATATAGTACTTTGTATAGGTTTCTACCATGCAATGAAATGCATTGAGGTTTGGCTTTAATACCTCAAAAGTTCAAGAGATATTAATACTTTTGCAAGGCATGGCATGTGTTAAACCTCTCTTGAAGATTGTCAACAAACTAATTGCCAACACAGGTAAACTGATACTTCCTGCTTCCCAACATGAGATAATATCAACCTGGTTTTCAAGCCAAGTTCCAGTTTCTTCAGTCATGCAAGCTGCAGTTTGCTGAGTTCCCATAGCTAAATGAGCTGAAGTTAATAATATAACAAAAATGAAAAAAGTAACCACATGATACAGGAGTATTACCAAGTTTCTCCATTAATCAAAATAACGTAGTTTAAAAGCCTTTTCACCAAATATTACCAGCAACCATATTTTGCATGTTTCTTCTACCCACCCTATATTCATTATGCTATTTTCCTCCCCAGGTTAAAGCCTTAAGGAATCTCCCAACTGCCCCAATTATTGTTATAGTTGGGGGCAATGGTGGCAGGAGTTTGTCCTCTAATCAGTCAGTTGCCGGTGTGAACCCTGGCTCCGTTGTTATGTCCTTGTGCAAGACACTGTACCCACCTTGCCTCCTGGTGATGGCACTGGTACATGACCTCGATTCTGTCAGACTGCCCTAAGGGCAACTGTGGCTGCACTCCGCTAGTTGTCACCATTGACATATGACTGTGCACACAAATGGGAATGACTGATTTTCTTGTAAAGCATCTTCCAATGTCCTAGTAAAGCACAACGTATGTCTGATTTCATTTCAATTATGAGACCACTGCTACTTCTAGTTAAAGAAATTTGCATTTGAAAACAAAAATAAGTAGTAAACAATTGACCCTCAAAGGCTCTTGGCTTAATTCTGACATTCTGAATAGGGCTGGGGATTCTGGGGCATAATACAAGCTTGATGTTAGTCTGCTTTGACCATTTCAGTTTTGATGTGTGTTGGGATCATTGTCAGTGGAGATTGGTCAGGATGTTCAAAAACAAGTCAGGAGCCACCAAAGCTCAAGACCATCATAAACTCTAAATTGCAGTAACACCGCTGCCTTTGTTCAGAGTAAGTAAGCTTAACATTAACATGGATTGAGAGGGAGTCAAGGTTAGGCTTTTCCACCTAAGAACCCAGTACTAACAATGACGCTTGGTGATGGCAGCATCATGCTGAGGGTATATCTCACTGCCTCCAGAACGTGTTCATTGCAAGGTTTTCTGAATATAAAAGATTTGCCTCAACAATACTCACCCTTACTTTGAAAGAACAGTCTGAAGACATAGTTCAGATCTTAACTGGACAACGATCCAAAACAGACATTAAACTAGTTTTGCAATTGACAGCTGGTATTAGGTTTCAGTCTGCAAACACTATTTAAAAACTTACTCACAAGTGCTCCTAACTACATTGTTTGCCATTTTCCCTGGGTATAGTGGTTTTTATGTTCTTCTTGTTTAAGCGCTAAAAAATGTTACTTGGAAAGACAGAAAAAAAAGATAGCAGGGTTTGCCAGAAATGTGAGAATGTCTGCAAATTTTAGAAAAATTACAGAAAAAAAAACTTTGTAGTTCTTGTAATAAATGGAAAAGATGCACTATGGTAAATCAGAGGTTTATAAAAAAGATTTTAGTGACACTGTATATTGTTGACTGTATATTGCATGCAGTCGTTCCAGACAGAACGACTGCATGCAAATATTTTAAATACCATTGTTTCTTTCAAAAGAGCCTTCCGTCCAGCAAAGATGAAAGTACCTACTGTTTTCCCGTTGAGCCAAACAGGTGATTTTGTTAAGGGTTGGCAATTTTGGTTGAGAAGTTAAGCTAAGTAATGCTGATATCCATCAGCACCTCCTCAATTCATTCCTCTGTTTCAAACAACATGAAAACAGATAAAGACAGATGTAACAATAGTGTTGACAGGCAGTTAAAAAAATAACTAAAATGTTTTTGTTTTGCTCAGACTGAGTGAGGGTGAAGAGAAGTGCTCTTTGCTCTGTTTGCTGCCGTTATGTATCAAATGTTGTTGCAGTCATTGTGTAAAATGTTCCAGGCATATCAGGATTCTGATTTTATGTTTGCATATTTTCCTCTTGACAAGAAGAGAAAAATGATCCTATTGTTAAGAATGTGTTAACCCTGAGGCTTATAGGATTTTGATTGTGTTTCCCCTCCTGCAGAGCTCAGCTCAACTTGGCCTTGCTACATTCTCACATACCAGATGTATTTTTTGTCTTCTAAAAACAGGAAGTTATTTGCAAATTCACCAATCTTCTTGTGCTGTCATGTCTGTTGGTGCTCCCTGAAACGACAGTGAGCACAAACATGCAATCAGTGTACAAGCTTTGTAAAAGTTGTTCTTGCGGTTTTGCACAAAAATAGACCAGAATTTTTGGTTGTGGGCATGTTTTCCTATCGCTAGGAGCGAATGAAAACAGTGTAACACACATGCTGAGATTTTATCTCTCCATCACGGTAGTGTCATGCAACGCTGCTTTTGATAATCAGTTCGTCTTGTTCCTGGAAGAAGAATTTGAAAAGATATCATTATGGGAAAAGTCAAGTAAGGGGAAATACATCTGATTAATTTTCAAGTCAAAGCTTTTCCTTCACCCCAGTAGTGCTTGATGACTATACTTTAAGAGAACTTTCACAGAATCAAAATAATCTGATTATACAACAGTATCAGTCAGGAGAAGAATACGAAAAATGTGCATAAATATAGCTGCCGTGGCATAAAGACATTCTTCAATAATGCAAAAACTCTCTAAGCTAATAATAATAATGTTTGAATACATTTTGTGCTGATTATATGGTCTTCTGTGTTTTGGCATTCAGAGCATTGCAATCACAAAGTATCAGCACACCAGAAACAGTAAGTTTTGCAGCACTATCGTCTATATTATAATTCTTTAAAATCTGTGCTTCTTCTGATATGAGATCAACACAGATGGTTGAAAATTGAAAAATTGAAGAGGGGAAAGACTCTAGAAGTGAAAGTCATTGGAGAAAAAGATGAAGGAGACACTGATATGATAAATGAGAAGAGAAGCATTAGTAAAGGGCAGCTTCAATCAAGTCCTGTTATGTAATGCCAGTTTCCTGAACATCTTCTTTTTAAAAACATTTTCCTCATTTTTTTACTCTCTTTAACTAAAATCAAATCTCTTCAGTCTATGTCTCCCCTTGATTTTCTGATCTCCTTTTTACATATGCATAAACACAACATTCCCTTTGGCTCCTCAGCGCGCCGTCAGGCAGAAAGAAAAGATGATGCACACATAGGTGATGTGTAGTGAGTGTTCATAGCTTTTTATAAGCTCTAATTCAGTGACCCCAGATGCTGCATAGATCCAGAATTGGAGGACTGGGTGGGAATAAAATGTGAGTAGAGCAGAAGGCATGACTGGAGGAGGCTTTCTCACACCTGCAGCACAAGATACACCACAGCGGGATGTTGAAAAAGGGTCGTCTGTTCTGCTTTTGTTTTCATTTCTGAAAGATGATCATTTATTATTCCAATGATGTTCTACCCTGTTAGGTTAATACCAAATAAAATCCAGAGAAAATTATCTTTTTGTAGCAGCAACATTTTAATAGTAAAAGAGTGTAGAGCACACATGACTCAGTTTTGAAATGTAAATAAAACATTCATGTCCAGTGCTTTGCACTACTCAGACTGATGCTTTTTCATATTTTGTCACATCGTAGCCTCAACACATATCATTTGGATGTGGTGTGAGATTCTAACCCAAAATAGATCACAGCATTGACATTGGAGGAACATCACACAAGTATCTTCTTTACAAAATAGCTCAAATTAGATTGGATGAAGAGTTACTGGGAAATTAAATGTTCTCGTCTTGGCACAGGTTCATGTCTGTACTTTAACAACATATCTGAATGCTTTGATTAAAAACACTTCATTGCAGCTTTTCATGCATTTTTAGACACTTTGTCTTGCTGAAAGGGGAACCTCTGCCCCAATCCAAATCCCTAACAGGTAGTACTCAGTTACTGCCATACATTTAGCTTCTCATCTATTTCTCCATTCCTGACTCACAGCCATCTCCTTTCAGAAGCAAAGGATTTTCCACTGGAAGATGCTTGCTTCTTACTTTGTGTTGGTCTATAAAATAAAATACAACAACGTTTGCGGGGGTATGAAGAAACCTGCAGCCAGCATAAACCTCCAAATCACATATACCTAAATAGTTTTCTTAAAACAATGTTAACAAGTGTTCTTGAGTGAGGCTGTGAACATTGCAAGTCAGCCCGTCGACCAGTGTTGTACATAATCCATTTGTGTTGAGCTACTGCACCATATTGCTGCCTTGCACCAGCTGTCATCCTCTGCATCCTGTCACCAGCCCTTGGTCACCTTCTACAGTGAGTGAATTTATCAAAGCTTCACAGGGAATTAACACTCACCTTGACTTTATGCTGGTTCAGCAAGCATGGAGTAAAATACAGTCTGTGTGGGGCGTTTGGCCTCAGCAGCATTCCCACGTTTCTGCTGATGCAGCAAGGAGCAAAATGTGTGTGTGTGCTCTCTTGCACTTTATTCATTGTGGGGGAAAACCCAGTAGTAGAGGTTCAAGGGTTTAGAGGCTGCAAAGTGAGGGAGCATTGCCTGAGTTTAGGAGTTAATTACATGTTTCTGAGTGTGTATGTTCCTGTCACTCGTTGAAAAGAAGTTGCTGAAGTGTGATCAGCTGGTGCTTTTACTTCCTAGTGTTTTTTTTTTTGTTTTGTTTTTTTTTCCATGTTGACTTTCTGTTTAACTCGGGTTTATTGTAGGATAATAACTGAGTCTGTGCACACTGTTTGTGTGACAGATGCTTGAGAAGTACCAGCATCTGCCAGAGAGCTAAATCTGTCTTAATGAGCTCTGCAGGCTTCCCATCACACATTATATCTCTGGTGTCTGGTTTTAAATTGAGGTGAATCTTGAGGTCAGGATGTATTCTATTCTGAATCAATTAAAACATGAATACTATTTTAAAACTATATGAACTTCTCTGCTTTGCTGTTGGCCCCGAGGTTTATGTAAAGTAATATCAATTCCTTTTGTTCGATTTTCTTTTTCAAAATATATCTGTGTATCTGTGCAAATGGAAAAGTTTTCATAGAAATTCTATAACTGCACCACTTAAGATAATTTCTTGGAGTACGTTTGTTACTTTCATTCAGATTTGTTCTTTAAAAAACGTCCTGTATTTGTCTCTAGCTGAAACAGCTTGTTTGGAGGAGTAATTTCTGGATTTGGAAGGATTGTTGCCGATTTAAACATTTGTTATGATGCCAAACCATAATAAGAACCTTAACATCTCAAAATCTCAAATAATACCTCATCCAAAACCTACATCCCAGATGAGTTTAGAGGGAGGCATCATGGATGCAGAGCAGGAGTAAATAAGGGAGAGAGGTGAAGGAAGTTCAGGTCAAAGTTCAAAGGAAAATCTTCAGCAAACAATCCTAGGAATTCAATATTAAGAACTGGATGAAAGGTCATGTTAATGGCATTTTTCTGCTGACCTTTGTGACTATGCAAAATAAACAAGTGTGATCTCTACAACCCTGATAATACTGTTGGTAAAATGGGTACCAATAATTATGTCATATGGGATTGTGTTGAAAATAATTTCCCAACATATTTCATTCATTTCTTTAGCAGTGCCGTGTTACTATATTAAAATGTTTTGGGGGTTTTTAAGTTTTATCAGTGGTGCCAATAAAATACTCCCCCAAAAATGCTAATTTATTTTTGTGCGTCCTGTAAGATGCCCACGATATGTTTAATTCCCTCTGTAGATTTTACTCTTTAGCGAATGTAAGATGAATTGTAATGAAGCTCAACGGCTATATAAACGTCTCTCAACATGAGCACGCTCATTTATCCACACAATGCTGAGCTCTCAGGACTGTAATTATTCTGTCCATGCACAAATTTTAATTACATCTTATCACTGGGCCCACTATTGTCTCGCGTTCGTTGCTGTGAGTGTGTGCGCTCCTTAGAATTCTGGTTATCTTCTCACAGTAACAAATTTCTTGGCTGAAGCACATTTACCAGTTTCCCACCACCAGCTGCTGTGTTAGAAAAGGAGACAGGCAGAGAGACACGCAGAGTTTGGGCTTTTACGTGATCTGTTTGATATTTCTCTCTGAAACATGCACTTGGTGTTGCATCATGAAAAACACATTCACCAACCTGCATGACTTTTATTTTAGAAACAAGATTCCTGAATGTAATCTGGTGTCTTTTTTGCTTTTCTTTGCTTCCAGAGAGGCCTGATTACCATTTGTTGATTGCTTTACTTAATATCACTACGTCTTTTTCCGTAGCTTTCTTTTGAAATTAACTTTGCTTGAACTCATGATTTTCTTTCAGTGTGGTGTGAAAAATAAAAAGATTCATCATGCGAAATCAAACAGGTTAAAATAACAGCATGTTTGTCTTTCAGTTAGAAGACATAAGGCAACATGGAAATGAAGGATAAGAGTCAATCATGATTTTGACTGTATTTGATTCCTCCTTCTGGTTTCATTCATTTACATGGTCCTTCAGTTGATGTACTTGCACTAGGAAGGTCTGTGAGAATTGGCACAATTCCCTACCACAGTTTTAATAAATTCATGCTGTGAAGAGTGACTGAATTGCTGTAACAGACCAAACATGGTGAGCTCAGAGCACAAATTGAACATGAACAAGAGAAGAAAAAGAGAAAAAAAGTGTAAAAAAAAACAAAAAAAACAGGCAGACACATTCAGTGACATGTGGGATTGTACAATTACACCTGAACATAGAACAAAAATATACTTTCATCTTGTCAGCCCTTGATCCTACCCAACAACTCTGTTGTCCGACAGAGAAAGAGAAATAATAACCGATTATTCATGGCCACTCTGTCTTGAGTCAAGGCCGCTTCTCCTATTTTGTCATTTGATGGAGATTTCCAAAGACTACAATGAAAAGTGTTTCTCATTCATCAGCTGCAGCTTTTAGGTAAACAACAGACGGAGCCAAAGTAGGGAGACTGGCACAATAGCTGGCCTGTGTATACAAAATGTCCAAAAACCTGAATTAATGAAGGGCGACAGAAAGAGGATGGTGCTTCATGTTAATTCTCTCCGGTTTGCCATCAGATTGATCAGGGCATTGCTTAGTGGTCCTCCCGAGTGGCCACTTTGCCTCTGTGATTTCCATCCAGTGTGGAGATTTATGTGCACTCTCTATGCAAGCTGATGTCACTTAAGAAGTGTATGTCCCAATTTTTTCACTTGTCTGTTCCTCGCTACCAGAGTGGATTAAAAAGTGCGGACAAAAGAATGCATTGGCTTCGCTGTAGTTTGCTTTGAATCTACAGATTTGCTTGCACTTGAAAAGTACAGGTTTAGTGGCAGATTTTATAATGTGCTCCTCACCACTCTTTGAGTAGTTTGATCATAAGGTTGGTCATCTGGCCTCACACAGGGATACCTGTACAGTGTCATAAAACAGCAGGGAATAAGTCCTGCATCCTTGAGACTGAAGTTTTTGTTTCCCCCCTGACCCAGAACTTGTCAAGATCAGAGCTGTCCTCTTTAACATGAAGCAGAAGCAAAAGGCAAATGACAAGACCATGTGTGCTGAGCTCCACAAAATCTTTGATGCATAACAATCGCTTGACTCAGTCTTGATTAAATAATTTTATTTATTTTTTTTTGTGCCTTTGGTATTTCATCTATTCAGTGGTGGTTTCTGACATGGGTTATATGGGCACTTGCCCAGGATGGCATTAAAAAAGAACTAGAAGATAAAATGTATCTTCTTTGTCAGCTGTGCCCTGAACAAGTTTGCTACCACTTGTATACATGTGTAGTGAAAATAAGTTTCCCTTGTGTAACGTAAATGAATATTAAAATGACTAATTATGAGTGTGTTAATAATGAGATTAGGTCACAAAATTCCTGGTTTGACTGCTGGAGGGAGTGGGAGTGTAAAAACTCACAACCAAGTAGTGCAAAATTAGTGAAGTTATTGATATTATTATCGATAATATTTACAACAATGTATACAGACAGGTACTTCAAATAGCCCATGAAATCCATCCATCCATCCATCCATTTTCTATACACCCTTCTTCCCTAATGGGGTCGGGAGGGTCGCTGGTGCCTATCTCCAGCTGCGTTCCAGGCAGCTGGAGATAAAACAATGTTGTCATTTAGGCTGTCATGACAAATTATTAGCAAACAGTGGTAAACCTGTGTATCTCAAGAACCCAGAGCTATGTTAGGTGTTTTTAGGAGCATAAAAATCATAGAAATTAATCCAGTTTTAGTGAGAGTCTTCCTCTTTACTTAGAGTAGTGCTTGGTTATTTTACAGTGCTTTATGATATTTATTAGGAAGAGAACATATCCTTTCACTATTTTGCTTCACATGTATATAAAACATATTTACGTGTTTACATTTGTGGAGCACCTCAAAAACATTCGTTATTTTTGGTTAAATAAATTTCTGATTGATCAACCAGTAATGAGTTCCTTCCTCTATTACACCTGACTGGTGACAGTGTTGTTGTGACAGTCATATTTCTGCCAGACTCCAACAGCTGTGCAGTCGGAAACACCACCGTCAAAATCCCTGCTGGGACTTCTTTATCACACCTCATTAGTTTCCTCTCATAGTCAACAGACAGAAAAAAACTGGCATTGCACAACAAGTTACACTTCAAGCGTGTTGCCCGATTTAAAGTAGCTCTGTTCTATTCCACTACACTATCATATTTCTGTAATGTCCATTCCTGGGACAGAGTCCTTGTCTTTTTTTTTTTTCCACAAGCTTAACACAGCTATGCTTAGTTGGGGCCTACACGGTTGAGTGTGTGTGTGTCAGCTGAGTCCTACATGACCCCTTAGCATTTCAGCACAGCAACATAAATCACTGGGCTAGATCTGTTTCCTAGGCACGGAAATAGGTCTACAAGCAGTTGGAAATCTCTGTCATGGAGCATCCCTTCTCCACTGTCTGTCGTTCTCCGTATGTATGGAAAATAGTTGCCATGTGACACCCAAGTCCCACCTGTCAAAGCAGCTCAAAGTGACATTGTGACAGAGCCAAGTGTGTCAGTCAGAGCTGAGTGAAGGATTGTGGGTGTTGACTGATTTATCACGGGGAGGCCGTGGGAGAGGGTCACTGAACCTGTTGCTTCTGTTTTTGTTGTTGTCCTGTTTGATAGGGATTGTTACTATGGCGCAGACAGCCTCAAGCAGGACTACCTTTGTTTCTTAATCCTGATAATCCTTCTGCTGCAGTAAAGAACACGAGCAGTAAAAATACTGTTTTCAATTTAATAATTTTTTTCATTTAATCATTTATTCTCGCTTTATTATCCAGATGCGTGGCCTACTTTTGCTCCAGTACAAGCGCTGACTGTTCAGATTGGCCAACATGAATGTCTAATTATCTTTATTAAATTCAACAATTTAACAGCAAGCTTGTCTGCTCTCTCTTGTCATTCAGTACCGTATCGGCCAGCTGTACATGATCAGCAAACACAGCCATGAACAGAGTGAACGTGGAGAAGGTGTGGAAGTGGTGCAGAACGAGCCCTACGAGGATCCAGAGCATGGATCAGGCCAGTTTACAGAGAAACGGATCTACCTCAATAAGTGAGTATTATTGCTGTAGTCATCTCAAAATGCAACTATGAAATAAATTATTTCAAATAATTTATAAGACCTTATAAATAAATGGTTTTTCCTTTTTGTTGTTGTTTTTTTTAAAATAGTGTTATTGTAAATGGATCGATTATTAACGAAGTTTTTATAGTATTTTCCATTTTGTTTTCCTCTTCCGTTATTTATGCCCACTGGAATCATGTTTGAGTTTAAATTACAAAATTTTTTATTAATAGGACTAATTTATACAAGCACCTATGTAAATTTGGTGCTACATATCGGCTTTACATGTTGGACTAAGCATTCTAGTCATGTTTCAGTAATGAACGAAGCAAAAATGTAATCTGATCCATTTTTTTCATCATCCTTCTGCATATTTTTCCGCTGAAGTGTTTGACCCTCTGACAAATTTGATAAGCATGAAATTGAGGATCTGATTGTCTCTAACTGAATTGGCTGCTGTGTGTAATTTCATTCCAATTTATGAATTGACTTTGAAAATCAGACTTTATCACTGGCTTCAAAGACGTTTTTATTTATTTATTTATTTTTCCTTTCTCTCATAAACAGAGCAAGAAAATATAGGATTTTTTCATATAAGAAATATGAACACTTAGACTTTTATCGAGAAGACTGATGGGAAGAATCTCACTGAAAGCAAACCCTCTGATTTCATTTTTCCAAGCTATAAAGTTAAAGATATAGAGGTAAATGGAAGAGCTGGGGGAGAACTCAAAAAGATAGGAGTGGGGTGGATTTATCAAAGAATGTTTTTGAATACAATAGGTTCTGTACTTTTCTGTGTTTTAATAAGTCAGGCCCTATTATGTTCAGCTTTTGACCCGTTACAATGTGCAACCTTACTGCTGCCCATTCAGAGAAGGTACTAAATCCCACCACTAAACCTTAAATCTATCAGTCATGGTAATGTAATTTGAAACGACTGATTTCCATCATGAAGTAGCAACTCAGGCCCAGCTGTGCCGCTTTGTAGCGGGGATGATTTAGATGTTGAGCACTGAACCGAGGTAGGACATGGGTGGCAGTTTAATCCTGCTGACAATCAACATACTGTAAATTGCACAACGAGGTCAAAGTAATTTTAGCCACTGAGTTGTTTCCGCTCTCTCTCAGAGTGCATTTTGAACCGCTAAATGGGCATCAAACGTATTTATAATAAAAATTCTGAGGGGCCTGAAGACAAAGCAGTTGCATCGAAGGTATTAAATTGTATTTTTATGTATTCTATTTGTAGTGGATATCCTGATTTTAATAGCATAATCTTTCACATATAGAAAGAAATATTTTTATACCCCTTGCACATTTAGTTAATTTACAACAAGCTTCAAATTATAAACTTGTCATAGTTTCAGTGTGAATCCAGCTATCCTGTAAATGTCTCAGCGATAACTGGACCTAAACAAAGACCAAGGAACAAAGCAGATAGGTCATGGAGAAAGAAATGGGGATGTTTAAAGATCAATAAGCTTATTAGACAAAACCTCAACCTATAACCATTTCTTACATAACTGTTCATCTCCACTAAAGCATGGTTTTGGCAGAATCATGTTGAGGGGATTATTTTCTTCAGCTAAAACTGTTAACCTGGCTAGAGGCTGCAAAAGGCTTAAAAATGATGTGGAGAATTACCTTCCAGCAGGAAAATGACCTGAAGCACACATCCAGGTTAGATCAGAGCCTCTTTATTTGTTAGAATAGGACAGATTAATTTATTCAGATTAATTCAGATTAATATATTGTGTTGCTTTCAAACAACACAAGGATTCAAGAACTTTCATTAAATCTACATCAGTACATGTTGTGTTTTATTTTCTCTAAAGAAACTTCAATGTGATTTTGAAAGTTTGCTTTGGGGCGTCATAATCCTGAATCATCCCTCATCTTTCAGCCCTCCAGACCTGAATTTCTCTTTACAACCAATATTTTAGTGTATCCAGAGACAGCGATGGTGTTATCTGTAAGTGTCATCTTCACACCAAATTATGGTGTATTTTAGAGCTAAATGGTGCAAGTGGCTGACAGTCTCTGGTGACATTTAACTGTAGTTCTGGGTATTTTTTATTCCTCTTTCTAGCTCTACTGGTGCAACAGGAGTTTGAATGATTCATGTTTCCTTCACTCTGATTTTGCTTCTTTGCAAAATGAATGTTTGCAAAATATGATACATAATTACAATTTCCTTGGGAATTCATAAGAGAGAAAACATGTTATGACACCGATGGAAAGGGTGTTTAAAGGTTAATTGTCATTTCCTTTTATTGAGTTATAAATAATGAGAAATTATATAACCTAAGGTTTTTGATGACTTACATTTGCTTTAATGTAAGGAATTTGCTTTTAGCTTTCTTCTGGACTTATGGTTTTGCACTTTTGCAAAAGTTTGTCCATTTGTTTTAGTGCTGATAACAAAAAATCCAAGGTGAGGACAGTCTGTTAAACAAACACCTGATTCCAGTCACTCCCAGAGGACGGTGGCAGAAAGAGAGGAGCAACACCATGAGACAGGTGAAGTGGTTATAAATGACAAGTGAGTGTGCCTCAGGGACAAATGAACTGTCATTCACGGTCCTAGAAGAGAAGAAGACTACATACATGTTGGTGTGAGTATGCAGTAAGTCTGCTTGTCTCTGTGTGGGGACACAGAGGGAGATGAGGTCAGCGTAAGTGATGGATAATTTGAGCAATCGCCGTCAGACACCAAGAAAGCCTCTCTCCGCCCACAAACCACCTGTTACTGTGTTATAGCTGCAGTCTGTGCGCGTGAATGTACGTGTGTGGCACTTGTAAATAAAGCAGTGTGAGGACACGGGACATGTGACCGGCCTGCTATGTTTGTATAGTACACTCTGGCTGTCTGACAGAGAAGAGGAGCCGGAGGAAACCACCAGTCTTACGTCCCTGTGGTCTCAATGGTCTCATAAAACCCTGGTTAGCTTAGCACACACGGTTTCTTGTAAAAGCCATTTTTTTCCCCTTGAGAGTTCCCAAATTCTGTCACATTTTAGAAAACCAAACACTGTAATGTGCTTATTTTGAAATGTTATTATTAGTAGTATTTTGTAACTGCTGGTTATATATTTCACAAATCTGCTCTTGCTCACAAGACCCCATTTAAAGTTTACCACAAGAAGTTTGGGCGTGAATAGAAGAGGCTCTGGTCAAATGAGACCAAACCCTTGGCTACTTTTAGACCTGCATGCAAAATGTTGTCTGTAGCAGA
This sequence comes from Gambusia affinis, assembly GCF_019740435.1. Taxonomy (NCBI): domain Eukaryota; kingdom Metazoa; phylum Chordata; class Actinopteri; order Cyprinodontiformes; family Poeciliidae; genus Gambusia; species Gambusia affinis. The sequence goes on along the minus strand of NC_057886.1, from coordinate 11,146,075 downwards.
GCATGTTCATGTTCTAGATAACCTCAGAATCCAAAGCTAAGGCCAAAGAATGTTTTATGAGATGTAAAAACTGATGTACACAGATGCTCTCCATCCAGCGTGACTGAGCTCAGCTTTTTTTGCAAAGAAGGATAGGCAATATATAGAGAAACCAAGTGTGTCGTACACTTTTCAGTTTTCTATGTGCAAAAATGATAATTATTGATTTTCTTGCACTTCACAATTAAGTACTACTTCTGCTTTGTCTAAAATGCAATAAGAAAGTCTGAAAATATTTAAGGGATATGAATACTTTCAACAGAGACTGTGTTACAGGAAGGTACCAGTGATGTATGTAAGTGCTATAAGAATCAGCTTTAATATTATAACAAGTGAAACCTGGTCTTGTTAATCAAATGGATGCATCCGAAGCTGGATATTGATGTTCAGGACAAATCTAATCTGAGTCTAACTGCTTCTGATCAGATTCAATTATAAATTTCTGCTCTTTTACTTTCCTTCATGTCTTTGTTGAACTGTGATGACTGTTGTAATACCAAACGTATCAAAGTTTAAAATTTCAGTCATTTCCTTTATATTCATCAACAGTTTGTCCTGTTTCCCAAATCTCTGGCCCGTCACTTCTTCCCTTTTTTGTTTATAGAATCCATTTTTGAAGAGAAATGGATGCTCCTCTGTATTTTTCTTCTTATTAACCCTCCATGCCTCTCTCTATATCTGTCTCAGTGTCTGCAGTGAAAGTCCCCAGCAGGGTTTGGTGTAATCCCTGTGATCAGCTTTCCCAGGGGCCATCATGCCCTCATTGTATGGTCTTCATTATGGCTCTTATTGCTAGTTATGGTTGATAGACCAAAAGAAAAGAGTTGAGAAACTTGAAGTGAAGACTAATTTCAATCTGCTACACTTAAGCTGCTTGTCTCACGAATTTATTTTCTCAGCTTGCCAATCTAAACTTTCTTCTTTCTATGTGTTTTAGCAAGCTGCCCAGCTGGGCCAGGGCAGTGGTTCCTAAAATTTTCTATGTCACAGAGAAGGCCTGGAACTACTATCCATACACCATCACAGGTAATCATTTTACTGAAAATCCCTCTTCTTTCATCTATGGACATTTTTTCCAACCCTTATTGTGTCAGAGTTACATAATCAGAAATCACAGTCAGTTTAAAATGACACAAAAACTGTTTGCCATTTAAATCCCATCTTTTAAATGCATGAAACATCAGAACCTGAGTTTAGTGTGGCTCTTTTCTATATTTTAAAATAACATAGACAGTTCACATGCATAAAAATTTACATGATAATGGATCAGTTTATAGTCTTTAGCTCATTTGCATTTATTACCTCTTCTTGCTAGTTTAATGTTATTCATGAAAGTTCACATGAAAACATAACAAACATAATAATAATCTGCATATTTCTATGCATCTGTGCCGACAAATACATAGAAAATGATGTTTGAAAAGAGTTATATTGGCCCAAGTGATAAACTTTGTTGGATGCCTACTGGAGATGAGTTTTGATTGGCACTGGCAAGAAGGGGAGAAGCTGAAATTAACTTTTCAATATAAAATATAATTTCTTGCAGAAACTTTACATGACAGTTTATGTTACACTTACAAAATAAGGAAAACCATGCTAGAATCTATAACAATAGAGGCGTTAGCTACATAAGAGCTCTTCATACCATGCATGCTTTTACTGAGACTAAAATGTTATTTCTGAGGCCTGATGGTACATGCGGCTTCATTTCTTTGTTCTCTTTTACCCATCTCTTTCTTTCTTCTCACCTCTTATTACTGTCCATTACACTGATGGCCTCTGGTCAGAGTACACAGTGAGTATTTTCACTTTCTGCGCAGTGTATACACACCCACACATTATGATCCAAGGCACTTTGATCTAACATCTGACATGTAAGTTGAAAGAGAGCGTACCAAAACATGTCCTTGAGAACATGTTATATGTTTTTTGAATTCACTTTTTTGGTCCATCATCTGTATTTTCAATTTCTTCTTCTTCTCACATTGATGGTTGTTACAGAATGGCAGATCATTTTATCAGACTCCATTTTCAAATAATATTTAATTAAATAATTTCTTAAATGACACAATTACTGTATCATATTAAACACACAACTGGGTTTATTCAATGTAAATGACTGTTAGGTTATATTATGAGAATTTCAAACCTATTTCTGTAGTGGTTACTGCTGAAAGATTATATCTTAGTCTGATATTGCCAAAGCACATCATCACAGTTAAATTTGCCATGGAGTTCGAGAAACATTTTTGCATTTGTTGTGGTAGAGGATAATTTGTCTGGCGTTACCCTCAAACAACCAATTCAAATTTAAATGTTGTCCAGTGAAGGTTTGGTAATCTTTAGTAGAGGAAAGTCTCAGACACAGATATTTAAAGTTCCAGGTCATTGTTTTGTGTGATTATGTCCAAAAAAGATTACTTACTTATTTTCTGATAAAAGACATCATGGTGCAAAACATTGTCTTACCATCTGAGACTTTTTTTTTTTTTTTGCTCCCTCCAGTGCTCCTTCCTGCCCAAGTTTTCCATCCACATAGAGAGCAAATATGAGGATAACAAAGGAAACAATGATAATGTAAGTACAGCTCAGTATCTCAAGCTCTTTGTGAAGAACTGTGCGCGCATCTCAATTTTTCAATTGGGTTTAGATTGCTGCAGCTTCTATTTCTCTGTTGTCTGTTTTATTGCTTCATCATTTTATCAAACTCCATCTTCACCACCTTCATGCTTCGAGACCTCGCCATCAAATTATATGAATTGCTTTTGTCTGAGGATTACTGAATCATTGTGACTGTGAGATATAAAGAGAAAGGAGACTTGGTCTGCTCTACTCATATTCCAGCAGGATTTTCAGATAGTAGAATATGTTCAGTACTTTTCAGATGAATTGCCACAAATCAATGTTTTATACAAACTTCATGAGTGAAAGACTAAAAATAGTTTTAAATCCCACAATCCTAATTCTGCTGGAAAAAAATGTAAACCCTTTAGATTTTACTGCAAAAATTTTTTTGCAGTTTTGCAGTTTTGCAAGCAGAATCTACTCAAAATTACATGTTATTTTTACAGTTCCACATCCCAGAATTGAAACTCTATCTGTTTATATTTGCAGAAAACATTTAATTATACAGAAAAAATAAACATCCAGTAACTGAAAGAACAAGCTTGTTAAACAGAGAATGCAACTGTCACTCCTAATGTAAAGTTTAATTAAGTCAAAATTGTTTAATCTAGCTTGGCATGTTTTATCATCATATATCTAAGAAAGAGAAAGGGATTTGTTGCATGTAAACAACAACTCTTAACTTTGTTCAATTCATTAAACAAAACAATCAATAAGTATGCATTTTGTTGATAAGGAAACCATTAGGACACCCTGCCCCCTAACAGCTAGTAAATATTTAAATTCTACACTCATTTATCTGAAAAACATTTATCCACAATTCCAATTATTTGTCTACATTATCTCTTTAAAACTTCCTCCTGAAACTTTCTGGTTTAATTAGAACCTAAAAAATTCCTTCTTGGTCCCCTCTCATTAGACTAAAAGAAAATATGAAAGTGTGTTAAAAATAGAGATTTAAAACTTTTTAATGCCAAATTAATAGTACATAGACAATAATATTGAAGAACGTCTTTAAGGAAGACATGTCTCATGTCTTCTGCAACATGAAACGGTGTCCTCGCATTTCAGTTTGTAAAGCTTTTCATCACATCTGAACGCATCCTACTTTGTTTGTGCCTGTCCTTCAGGGCCACTTGATGCTTTGATTGGCAAAAAGAACAAGTTCGAGTTACGCAATATTGCCTCAATCTATGCTTCAGGAAAAAGCAAATGCCTGCAGCTCCCCTCGGTGGCATGTGACGAGAGGTGCACCCAAATTCTGCTGGTGTCACAGATGGTCATTATTTCACATTTGAAGCTGACTAGAGCAAATGGGGCAGCAGACTTGTTCAGTGGAGGGGCTTTCTCCTTACGCTTCAGACTTAACGCCTCACTGCCGCCACCATTTGTCCTCTTGCTTCTCTTCTTTCTTTTCCAGTCACCATCATCGTTTTCAGTAATCTATCCATTCATCTTTCTGAATTTTTTCCCGTTTTGTAGCACCAATATATGAGACTAAAGGGAGTTTATTCACGGCTTAGTGACACTAACGTATGAAGCTGTTCGGATAAGACAAGATAATCGTTCTTGTGTTAATTACTAAGAAGTCACTGAACATAAGGTTCAACTCACATCTTATTTAGAATCTTGTCTAAGAAAAAACAGTCACATGACACAACCAGCACAGCCCAAAGCTTTGCTTCAACTGCTAACAACAAAGGTGTGTGTTTTGCTGTCCCTCAGATCTTTGGAAGTGAGCCCAGAGAGGAGGAAACAGAAGTGTGTTTTGTGGACATTGCCTATGATGAGATTCCTGAGCGCCACTACAAAGAATCAGAGGTGAGGAAAGAGAGGTTCCCGAATTAAAGACGTTAATCCGTGTTTTTAAAAAAATGGGGTAAAGAAAGGACAAAAGATTCAGAGTAAAACACAAAGACTAGAAATGTAGTGGAGGGATAACAGATGAGATTTTTATTATTCACTTATTTTGATCACCAGCTGGTCCTCTGCTTCATCTGAATGATGGAAGAAACACAAGCGAATGTATATGATGGGGGGAGGTGAATTAACTTATATTTGCTTGCACGTGTGCAGGCCAACCTATAAGACTATAAGCGGAGTTGTTAATAAACATATGGAGTCATGACCCTGCAGCCGTGGAGTTTTATTATTGACACCTTCACTACACACCTCCCACTGAGATCTATGCTGTTCTGCTTTTACACCTGGAAGCTAAGATTAGCTCAGAGGTTATGTCCAGAGTTAAATATAGATATCGGAAGTTGCATGTAAATATTTGATTCAAACACAGATTTAAAAATGAAGAATGTGTTTGATTCCTTCTCAAGACAAACACAGCATCATTACTGCTAATTAATTAAAGATGGGGGGGGGGGAAAGCACCCCAGTGTCTCCCCCCACTCGGCTCCTTCAGCAATTAGCAAACACCTGGTGGAACTGCACATATGCTGAGCTCTTCATACAAATACTTCTCAGCGCTGCGCTGGTAAAAACGTTGTTAAAGGGGTAATAGAAGAGCAAAGTGATCAGTTCACAAAGGCAGAGTCTTGGAAGGAGCAGTACTTTCTTAAAGAGACACAAACCCAATTTTAAGGCGTTAATTTATGAAGTCAAATTTATTTTAAGTCGTAATTGATAACATGACTGGGCTATAAAATGGATCTTGTACCTAATTCTCCCCCTTTTAAAGAGTTGAGCATCGTTATTGGGGGGAAAAAAAAACTTTAACATTTTTCCTTCCATACAGATCAAGCATTTACTGGCATTTTCTATTTTTCCTTAACATTCTTCAGTCTTTCTTCAGTGAATCTGATGACACATTTTATGCAAAGAGAAATGCAACAGGCTTCATCCACCTCCTCTACTATGGAACTCCCTGCAGGGACAAAAAGTTTCGTCTCCCACCTGCACACATTCTGTCTCGGTCAAACACGTAACCCTCAAGACAAATGAGCACCACAACATACTGAGTCCACAGGGGAGAGTGATTAATGTGCATAAGGCTTGTGATGAAGGACTCCATCTGTGAATCTCGGCTGTTCTCTATATAATTCCTGTAATGAATGCAGGTGTTCCTGTCCTGTAGGGGGGGAAGGGATCTTGTGAAATAGATAAACACCGCCAAACAACATGGCCTACCAATTTGGCTGTTTGTGGTACATCTTTTCAGAAATATGACAATAACTTGAGAAGGGTTCATTTTTCTCTACATCAGCTGCCTCGTTCTTTTGCAGGACCTTCGACAGTTTAAGTCAAAGAAGACAGACAGGGGCAATCTGCAGGAAGGCTGGATCGCCACCCAGGACCCCATCATGTGCTCGTACAAACTGGTTACAGTTAGGTTTGAAGTGTGGGGACTGCAAACACGCGTGGAGCAGTTTGTCCACAAGGTCAGTGTGAAAAACGACCTGTATTGGATTTAGATTTTTGCAACCTCACTTCATTTTTTTCAGACTTTTTGACACTCGCAGACCACTATCAGTGCCCGAGGCCTTCAATTTTCTATTGTAGAAACATATAACACATGGCAGTTAACAAAATTTGCTGTTTTCTTATCACTCTCTTTCAGTGTCTGAAATAGACCTCCACTGTTAGACCTCCCAGCAACATTTAATCCTAATATCTGCTATTTCCCAGAGGCATTTCTCACAGCTCTTAGCAGCATTTGTCCTTGGGTCAGACTGCTTCCTATTTGGCCCTTGCCTGAGGCTCCTTTTGTCACACATAGGTACACCCGGTCAGGGCTATTACTCACAGGGTTGCGCTCAGAGTGACTCATATTAATCATTTACTCCTGTGAAGGAAAAGAAGCATTAGCAACTTCAACATGTTTTCAAACTCTCACCTTCAGGGTTAAGCTAATATGATTCACATCCCCTCAACTTGAACTGCCTCCCCCTCAGCTTTGGCTGTGATTTCACCTTTTTGTTTTCTGACTTTCTTCAGGTGATACGAGATGTCCTGCTTCTAGGACACAGGCAGGCCTTTGCGTGGGTGGATGAGTGGATTGGTAAGTTTGTTACAGATGGCACCAATAAAAGTAAGAATGCTCTGATTAGTTTTTGTCTTTGAGTCGAGTGTTTTGGAATTTATAATGAACCCAAGTTTTGAATTTTTTTATTATTTTTAATAAAACTAACAGACTTCATTGGATAAGAATAATGAGGATGAAAACACAACTTTGATAAAACTTTGGATTGTGTAAAATATGTTTTGCAAAAGTATTCATACCGTTTGTAGTTGGTAATGAAAATGTTGCTAATTTGCTAATTCTTCTTAGCAAAACAGCTTAAGCTCAGTCAGATTACTTAGTAAACATCTGTTGTCAGGATTTGTCGGAGACTCAACTGGTTTATCCTTTGCTCAAGCTAAGATATTCTAACACTTGAAAATTCTTTCATGTAAATAATCATACAGCTTTAATTGTAGTCCTGGCTATTTACCAATGCCCAAATCTTTAGAAAAGACTAAAGAAAGCCATTAGCAGGTTTTTGTGCAGCATTTCCCTGTGTTTAGCTCTACATATCTTTCGAAAAACTATGATCAACTCCTATGTCAAGATTGTTTTTTTGTTTTTTTAAATAAAGTTCAAGTTTGTACAGCAAGGAGGCCATAGTACAACCTAATATTTGTACATCTTGTGTAATTTTGTTTTCTTTCTGTAATTTAAGGGTTAGTCTTTCCACCTCCTGCTCTGCTGCAACAAAATGCAATGATTGAAATAATGTTTTTCTGCCCTTTACAATAGGAACCTTCCTTAAATAATACAGAAGTTTGAGAAAAAGACAACCTTCTTGAGATAAAATTTTACACCTCTTTACATTCACCATTTTCTCATAGTCGCCAATTAACCTGAGAAAAACTGATTCTAACAAGATAATTGTACCTCAGTTTAGTCTTCATGTTTCACAGAGGAGATTTTTGTGCTGGTTTTGCAGCTCGCCCTTATTTCATAAGTTAAAACCAATTATTTACTAATTTCAGATCAGATCAAGACCACATTCTGTAATCTCACAGTTTTAACGGAGTTATTTTTTTATTTTTTATTTTTTTTACAATTTTTGACGTCACATAACTACAGTGTGTCCATGATAAAAATAAGTCTGGATGGGACAGTCAACATTGTTTTTGGGCCCATAAATATATGATTAGGGATTAGTTAAATTAGATCTATTGGTACCTAGAAAAAGTACCTAGAATGCTAGAAACTAAACTGGTTGACTAAGTTTAGTCAACCACATACTGTATAGTAAACCAACCTGTTATTCTCCTACAACATCCATTTCAAAACAGTAAAACTGGTAATTTTTCTAAAGAGGTTATACCCGTCTACCATTACATCATTATCGGAAAAAAGTTTCCAACAAAGTTTCATTTAAAACAAAGTACCTAGATACTCACAATGTCAATTTTGCCAACCAGAATACAGACGTTCAGTTGACAAAATCCCAGGCCTTTTCCCTATTTAAAGCTTTCAGGGTGTCATATTTCATAGTTTCTCTGGGCCTGAATTTGGGTGGACATTGTCACACTGTTTGTGTTAATTTCTCTATTCCATCAGACATGACCATGGAGGAGGTGAGGGAGTATGAACATGCCACACAGGAAGCTACTAATCTGAAAATTGGGACCTTTCCTCCAGCCATCTCTATCTCAGAGACCCCTCTGGCGTCCAGCGCCCGCAGCGGCCCCAACAGCGCCCCGACCACTCCCCTTTCCACTGAAGCTCCGGACTTCCTGTCTGTGCCCAAGGAGCGACCCAGAAAAAAGTCTGCTCCAGAGACCTTGACCCTGCCTGATCCAGGCCGCAGGGATTCACTCTTCAAGCTGCCAAGTTTTTTCTCCTGGAACTCCAGTCCACAACCCGAATGAGAACCGAGCCTTGCTCTCCACCTGCGGATCAGTAGAGGATGCTTGCTTTGCACATCCAACATTGCTCCCCCCTGCTCCTGGCCAGTTTAAGTGATGGAGGCTTTTCACAGTTCCGGTCATCCTTGGCCCCTCAGTCGTGTACCTGGTGTTACAGCAAAGTCAGCAGCTCCCAGAGTCTGCCCTCTCCCAAAGCCTCTGAGGTGCAAAAGCAAAGTTTGTTCAGCAAAGAACACTACAAAGAATCTCAGTCATTTTTTTGGTTTCAGCAGAACATCCATCCCAGACATCCAAGCTCAGTGTGTCTTGATTTACAATTTCATTCAGCATAAAATTTGATTTTTGCTTTTTCACCTTCAAACATCTGGATCTTTGTTAGCCGGAGGTTGTTGTTCATTCTTTATATTTATGTAGTGAGAGAGGTTTTGACGGATTGTGTTGCATAATGTGACAGTTAAATATAAAGAGTTTTCACACTCAAGTGTACAGGTATCGAGTAAGCTTGTATATCCGACATGAACGTGATTTAATCAACACAATGTCAGCACGTAAAAAGATTTAAACTCCGGTAATGAAGCTGCTATAATTTCTGTTGTGTACCATACAGACTGTTTTGTCTGTATGTGTTTATATTATCTCTGTCATATTATTGTCTCCTGGTGGTATAACTTGACATTAAGCTGCTTTTAAACTATTTGTCAATTGATCGTTACGTCTTTTTGCTGTCATACTTGATGTGTTTTACCCAAGGTTTTATCGAGTGATGTGGTGTTCAGATGCTATATTAATTTTGTTCATTTTCAAGTAAAGTTTTGTATGCAGTAAGTCAAATTAAATTATATCTGAAGCTACTAGTCATAATGTGGAGCCTCTATTAATATGATTAAATACCTTAGAACAAATATGTTTACGTCCTTCAAAGCTTTCCTATTTTGATCATTGCAGTGATAAACTTTATCAAGATTATATAAGATCAGTGGAAAGTAATTGTGCAGGGGAAGAAAAATTAAACAGTTCTATATTAACAAATAATAGCATGTATTTTAATCCTTGCCATGTACAAGTGGTACAGGTTTACAGTTTGTTTGAATGGAAACACTTGTTAAAACAATGTTTCTCTTCAACAGACCAAAAAATAACTCAACAAAAAATAACTTAACAGTGTGGTTGTACACTTTATTGACAAAGAAATGAAGAAGACCATATAAACCCATGAAACACAAGCATTAACGAAACAAATGGTCAGTAAGTTTAACTCAAAGTGAGACATTTAAACAAGTTATAAACTTTAAGGTTCCATTTGGTTTTACCCACTAAATAAAGTGAATATCAAAATAAATATCACATGTCCAAGAATATACAAGGTAACAGTCGTAAAACAGAGGAGAAAATGTGCAAAGTTCAGTTTAAACTTTCACCAAGATGTTTATCTGCCAAGACAAATCCAACACATTTGATAAATCCCTTTAACTGTGTTCTTGTGTACTTTCAATCTGTCGTCTTCAAGTGCAGACGTCTCTCTGATCCATTTTCAGCAGAGAACAGAAACACCCACAAGACGACAGGATCCAGAACAAGTGTGACATAGTGATACGATACAAAACAAAAGACAGAAGAAGAACTAGGACCAGAGTCTGAGAAGCAAGCAGAGCAGCAGCATTTATTTGGTGGAGAGGAAATCCTATGTTAAGAAATCGTTCTCCTAATTAATGAGAATTTCTCGTTAGTCCACAATAACGTTCTAAATTTCATGGAGCATAAATATGATGAGACTGAAGATGATAAAGGTTCAGTTATCCTCTTGGTCTGTTTCGAGGACCATGATTTTTTTCAGTCTAAATTTTGTGCTCTCTCTAGGAGGCCTAAACCATCAAGAAAGACTTGATGCAACAAGCACTGAATGCATTTGGAGAGCCAGGATGGAGATGGTGGCAAAGTTCAAACATATATTGGGAACTGAAAGCCAACATGCCCATCAAAGTGTATGATTGCTGGCATCAGAAGAAACTCACTGAAAGTGGCAAGTGAGGGTTACTAGACAGAAAATGCCTTGCACACACCCTTTAGCCCCCATTTGATAAGGACTGAGTCATATTTTAGGCTTTCATAAGACAGCATTTTGCAGTTGCCTGGTATGAGAGACATCTGAGATGCCAGATAATTGTTGAAGATTAACTAGCCTCATATATGCCATCAAACCTAATCAATGGTTGAAGATTCACACTGATGTGTGTAGCAGCCAGTCACTGAGTCTGATGAACGGTGCTCACTTTTTGGCGGATCAAGACATTTTTTGACTCACATTTCCTCCTACTGTCCATTCTGGACAAGCTAAGTCCCTGCAGAATTACGACTCGCTGGTCAGCATGTGTGGAAAAAAAACAAAAAAAAAAAACAACGTAATTTTCTACCTAGTCTTTGGTCAGTAATTGAATTTTCAGGAAAAGTGATGGTCGCGACACCATGACGTTCATGACCTACTTTACCTGATTTGATTAGTCGACTTAGTGGACCTACAGAGGTTTCAGCTGCTTCGTTCAATTATTTAGCACTGAAACAAAATTGACATTGTTGTGCGCAAGATTCAAGCAAGATACAAACACCTCAACAAAAATATAACGCTTTCAAAACGATACAGCCACATATAATTTCATGTAGTCATTTATCCACTTAACATTTGTAAACACCATAGAGGCCCAAATAAACCTGCTCAGTTTCTCAGCTGAGTGACGTGTTCAGTGCAACAAGGCATTAGTGCGTTTATAATGTGCGTGATTGCCTCCTTTCCTATGTTGTTTTTCTTTATGCATCATCTCTCCTTTTGGCCTTCCCGTTTCTCCCTGATGTTGCACAAGACGTCGAGGAAGAACTCATACCAGAAGAAGGTGAAGCCTGTGGACAGAGCGGCCTTCAGAAGGCTGGGAGAGAGGCCTTTAAAGCAGCCTCGGATACCTTCCTCTTTGACTATTTGAACCGCACAGTCTATCAGGCCTGTGTAGGTCCGCACCTGTACAGCAGAAACAGGCAATAATACCGAGACACGAGGTGAAGGTCATTTGCCTCAGCGCTTTTGGTTCACTGTCAACAGCCTACCTGTCCGAAGTGAGAACGAGCATTCTCAAAGCCCCCCACCTGCAGCCTCTTTTTGAACAAATCAAAGGGGTATGTGAGGGTTTTACTGATCATTCCTGCTCCACTGCCACAGATCAGGCTTCTCATGTTTCCTGTATAGGAAGAGACACAAAAATGGTCTGCATGCGTGTGCAGAGCTAAAAAGCTATAAATAACATGGCTTAGTAGAGTCTGACATTGGTTTCTGAAAGGATCAATAATCTGTAATGATTATATGAAAGGACACACAGGGTCTGATTTTGATGCCAAACCGTAGAAAAATAAGATTCAGAATTGACCTAAAAAAAATAAAAAATAAAAAAAGCTCTAAATTCAAATGTAGTTTGATTAAATTTGAGTAAGGTCATCAAAATACAGCAAAATAAGCAGTTACTACACTCCATTACAGTTCCCTATTTTGTCTATCAGTACCTGTTCATCCCACTAAAGTAGAAAATCACATATAATTTGTTACTCAATAAATTCATTGAGAGGTTTTTATCACTGAAAAAATCTGAAATACTAAACGTTAGAATGAGCTAGCTGTATGATAAGAATGTTTTTTCAATACAGAAAGACCTTTTTTTTTCTTCTCAAAAATTTCCTCAGCACTTAAAATACTTTTATTGATCTAAAATCTCAGTGGTTTTTCTCATCCCAACAAACCGTGTCTTTACCAACCTCCTGAGTCTCTGGATTTAGGTGGAGGAGCCAAGAGCTGCTTAAAGACATTGTAGAAGAAGAACTGCAGCCCAGCATAAGGAAACACTGCAACCAGGGTAGGAGACAGGCCGCGGTAAAACGCCACTGGTCCCTCAGTGCGCCACATTGTGGACACGGCATACCGCAAGTTACTGTAAACCTGAGGAGACAGGAAAGGGATTTGAAAAGTAGTCTTCTAATGCAGCGTCTAGTTCAAATTTCCTAAACACCTGGCCAAAATGAGCACAGACTAAATAACAAAGGAGAAGCTAACTGATGAATAAACATTATTATTAAACTTTTAACTCTGTCCTTTTTTACCAGTTTAGTTTTTCGTCCAGCTTCCTTAAGAACTAAATTAAACATTTCACACTGCATTACCATAAACTCTTGCATAACTTTATGCTCCACACAGCAGGGAAAACTGTGGTCACCCCTGCATCATCTATGGCATTTTTAAAGACGATTTTAAACCCCAGGAATCATATGACTGAAAATTGGCAAACTGTCGCATTTAAAACTTTAATGTACTTTTTCCTATGAATATGTCCATTCCTAACTTCAATATATACTGCAATATTTAACAAAACCAAAACATAGCTCCACAAACAGTTTGGAACAACTGTCAAGTATGGTGGTGGAGGAGGAAAAATATGGGCTTATTATGTAGCTGCAAGACCTGGGCAACCTGCAGTCAATAATTAACTCCACTATATGAGGGCATGCAACTAAGAGGTAGGTGTGGGAAGAAGCTGGCTAATAATATGACACTCTGACACCCACAAATGTGTTAAGGACCATATGTTATTTTAGTATGACACCAAGTAATTTTTTAAACTAAAGGAGTGTGAATCTAACTTTTGCCATTAATATCATGCATTATGTAACTACTCCTCTAAAAGACAGCTGATTAAATCAAAAATGTTATTAGCTGACACCTGCAGTAAAAAGTAGAGCAATGTTCTACCTTGGGTTCTCCCTGAGCTGCGAAGCGTGTCCTCAGTGTGTCCAGAGGCTGGCAGGCCACCGTAGCAGAGCAGGCTGCCAAGCCGCCACAGACAAAATGAGCTCCTGGAGTCTGGCTGTCATATGGCGTCGACTTGTGAACCATCTTGGTCAGAAACTCAAAACTGACAAACTGCAAGTGACAAAGGCACAACCAGTTAATACTTTTTGTCCTGGAACATGTTTATCTCATTAATGTTGACACACAGTTCCAGGTTTGTAATATTTACCTGGACGGCCCCAAAGCACATAGAGAGAAGCTGCGCTGGAATGTGACCTTTCCAGAAAGCAGAGAGACCCTCCTCTGAGTAAATACTTCGGGATGCCTGAATTATTCCCCAATATTTTCCTTCGCGTCTTCGTGAGGACACACGCTCGATCTGCAGCTGAGGAGACAGAACCTGTTGATCAGCATGTGATGTACACTGATGTTCACAACTGTGAATACAGCTTTACTATGATTTAATCGAAATTTCAACTGGCTGCATCTTTAACCTGGTGCAGCGGTCATATTACACAAACAAGAAGTAGACTGAAATTGTTACCTGAAAACGGATTTTAATAACATCAAATGGGCTGATAAGTGCTCTGGTAACCATCCCTCCAGCTGAACCAGCCAGGGCTGCCTCCTCTGGAGTAGGAGATTCACTCTTAGCCTTGGGATCATATCCCACCATGTCTGTACAACCCTCCTATCAACACTGGGGAGAGGCAATGTACATATATTTTTAATTTGGGTACAGTTTTGTTCAATCTATAGTCTGACGTAATTTTGTTGTGCAAAAGATTAATAGTAACAATCTCATTTAAAATTTTACAATATGAAAATCCTCGACAACATGTGGAGGACAAAGAGGGGAAACTTAAGTCGAGCTAAGTTTGGCTAACAACACAGCAGCCGTTCAGGTTTCAAAAAGAGAGGCGTAGAGGTTTTACCTTACACTGAAAATCCTTCATTAATGTAACAGCAGACACACAGCACCACAAATTCAAAACGAAAGAAACAGTTGCATTCGGGTAACTACAAACTATTTATGACGCTTCCGTTTAGTAAAACAGCGCATGCGCTACATTTCAAAGCTGTAATATAACGACAAGATGATCTTCGCTCGTACTGAAACAAACTGCCGTCTCCGCCTTTCAGGTTTTCAAATATGACAAAACAACCTATTTCAGGGTTGGTTTCGTGGTTTATTTTGATGGAAGAAACAGTAACCATGGATTATTATTATTATTATTATTATTATTATTATTATTATTATTATTATTATTATTATTATTATTATTATTATTATTATTATTATTATTATTATTATTATTATTATTATTATTATTATTATTATTATTATTATTATTATTATTATTATTATTATTATTATTATTATTATTATTATTATTATTATTATTATTATTATTATTAAATATTTATGTTTACTTCACATGTACCAGTCTTGAAAAAAACTATTAATTTATTAAATAAAAATAAATAAAACAAAAATTTCTTTGAGTTTGAATTTTTTGTTTTTTGTTTTGTTTTGCAAATACAGTTTTTAATTTAGATATGTAACATTTTAATGTACAAGATAGTGCCTCATTAACGTATTGTTTCTTGCGGACGTCGATGCACACGATCTCCTTTATGTCTACGGAAAGTCAGGATTCATCTTGAAGGTACTAGTGGATCTTCGAAAAGCCGTGTAGATGGAAGTCTTCGTTCCTTGATTCAGGTGGTAAGATGAGTCTAAATGCGTTAAATATGTACATTTTATCTCAAACTCTGCAATGCGAATCTATTAAATTCTATATTCTATAGCTATTAAATATAGAAATTCATGTAACATCTCGATAGAGTTCAGATTTTTGAGTTTGAATACTTTGTGGTGGTTTCGTTGAGATTTGAATCTGATTGCCTTACTTAATGTTAGCAAGGCTCAGCTCATCGAAAGCACACACTAAGGTTATCAAAGTGCACGTCCATTAGAAAACAGCCATTTTTATTCATATGAGAAAAGTCTATTAGCATCATGCAAAACAATACCGTGCGCTAACGTATAACTTTAGACGTGGCAGCTCAGATATTATCGTTTTATACCAGGTTTTTGGCTAGCTTTTAAAAAATAAAGACTTTTGACATGTTTCCTTGTTGAATATATATTCAGACATGTTTCAGCTGACCAGATCTAGCCTAAACCCTTTCTATCCCGCAGTGAATGGGCTGAGTGGAGCAGCCAGTTTGATGACTCCACAGGATTTAGTGTTTTGTTGTCCCGGCTTCTCTGTCTTTGAAAGAGTCGCATTGTGCTCTGGGAAAGACCTGTTGCAGTGATCCCGTCTGATCTTTACAGAGTGAGAGGTCCCTGGTGTAATCGTGTACTGTTACCATTTATAATGGAAAACTGCAGCGAGGACTATAGGATCCAGTCATTTGACGTGGATACACAGAAACTGCTAAAAACAGCCTTGAAAGGTCAGTTATTACCTCACTGAGTGATTATAAAACATTTTAAAATGCCTAAATCTTTGTGAACAAAAACATTTAAAAATCAATTGTCATAAATTACTCTTTGACTTCTGCATGCATGTTCTAAAAGCTCCCTTCTTTCTTTCAGATCCAAGTTCTGTGAACCTGGAGAAGGTCTCCAACATCCTCGTTGACCAGTCGCTAAAGGATTCCTTGTTCAGCAAAGAGGCTGGCCGTATTTGCTACACGATTGTGCAGGTCAGAACCGACGGCTCTTTGGTTTATTTCACATTTTGTTCTTTTTCAGAATATTTGCAATAAGTGTAAAAACACTCCATGATTTGCTTTCCACTTTTAAAATTACAGACACATTTGTTGCTCTGTCAAAACAAATCTGGGTAGTATTTGTTTTGTGATATATTTTCACTGAATTCCGTCATCTAGGCTGAGGCCAAGCAAAACAATGGAACCGTGTTTCGGAGGCACCTGCTCAACCGCCTGCAGCAGGAGTTCAAGGAGCGTGAGGAGACGAGGAAACGCTCGCTGCAGGGCTGGGTGTCCTACGTCACGTTCATCTGCAACATCTTTGACTACCTCAAGGTATGAGCAGCAGACATTTTGTACTTTTTTCCTGTGACATTTAGCTAAATTTTCCAAAATATGCCAGATTAAAGATGCTTGTGTTAACCCTTCCACTGGGTTACATAGGAGTTGCCTTGTGAAACTTTACATTGAACAGTAACTTGACATATGCAACGTTCTTCATAAAGACCACATTGATGTGCTTTGTAATATATTGCTTGACTGTTTCAGGTGAACAACATGCCAATGGTGGCTCTGGTACTGCCTGTGTACGACTGTCTAATGAGGCTGGCCCAACCAGATGCTCTGCTGAATGAGGAGGAGGTGAGGTCACTGTCGTGTGTTTAAACCTAGACATATACGTAGCGTAGAAATATTCTCTTTATGCTCTAGAAGTAGTTCCTCACCATCCCCAGTATCTCCCAATTTTTTTAGGCTCTAAGATCAAGCAAAGCTCCTTTGAGTTGTGGAGTACGTCCTTCCTTGTTTTATGCAATTGGGGGGGAAACATCTTCTTCCTCTCCGCTGCAGGTGGACTGCCTGGTGCTGCAGCTGCATCGCATCGGGGAGCAGCTGGAGAAGGTGAACAGCCAGCGGATGGACGAGCTGTTCTTCCTGCTGAGGGACGGCTTTCTCCTGCAGGAGGGCCTGACCTCCATGGCTCGCCTCCTGCTGCTGGAGGTCCTGGAGTTCAGGGCCGGAGGCTGGATGCTCAGCAGCACCGCCCACAAGTATTATTACAGCGAAATCGCCGACTGAGACGGGCGACTCGCGCACCGTGGACGCTTTCCTGTGGTCACCACTGATTACCACAGCAGCAGCTTCACGACAGGAGGCGACATCTTCCTGGTAATCAGAGGCGGGAGAGAGGAATGAGGATTTTTGCTGCATCACTTCCTGCGTTTAATCAAGGCTTGGAATGTGACGGATGTGGCCTGTGCAATAGTTTGAGGTTTTTAGTTCTTAAGGTTTCTGCCACATTCAGACACACTTTGATTCAAAACCGAGAAGTTAATCTTTTTTTGCATTCCTGTTTTGTAGGAACAGTTTACCAAATTTTTGGTGTTAAAAATAAGACATTCCAGTCAGATTCAGACTGATTTAATTTTATGCTATTGTTGGTTTTGTGTTGGAATATTTCCAGGGGACGTTAAGACATTCCCTGTGTGAAGCTTAGGAGTTTCTAACAGACTTGAGTTGTTGTTAAGCAGCAGGATTCTTGTTACTTTTTGATGCGAGGCCGGTTTGTCACTTGAAGCGCCGTCTTTATGCAGGGATTTTTATTTCTTGTCACAGCTTCGGTTGGAAGACCAAAAGGTCGAATCCCTCACTTTTAAAACCTTTTTTTTTATATATATGTGTATATATAACATACAGATGTTAATGTTTTGAATCAAAAGATTAGCTTTGAGTTGAAGTAGTGCCAACATTCTCTGAGCATCAACATTTTCCTAACGTCCGAGGGTTTTCTCTTTAATCATAGGAAGTTGGGCTCTCAAAGTGGCATCCCTTTAAATCCGAGACGCACCAATCAGGCTTTTACAGGCCAAGACCGATTTCCACATTTGACCTGATCTCTTTTTTTTTTTGTTGTTGCTTAGAACTATTTCACTTAAAAACTTAATTTAGCTTACATTCTGGAATATTAGCTTTGTAGGAAGAAAATCTGCTGCAGATGTAGTTTCGATTTAAACAAAATATTTCAATTCAATGTATCAAATTAGACACCTGTTCCTTTTATCTCAGTCTGTTCAGCTCAAAACAAAGGGGTTACAATTGAAATATAGTTTTGGGGTGTGTTTGGAGAACAAAAAAGCGCTTAAAGTTCACCTCCAGATCTTTGGAAATCGGTTGATTATAGTGCCTCTTTTGATCCACGTATGAGGAGGTTGTTTTACCAGCAGAACATGGCTTTAAAGCTGAGTAAGCTAAAAAAAAAAAAAAAAAAAAAAAAGAATGAATGTTGGCAAGTTTTTGTAATATTTGACCAAGTTCAGCGGGTTTTGACCAATGTTGATTTATTTTAAGGTTGAAAACAGAGTTCGATCCGTAGCTCTGAACCTACATTTTCTAACAGAGGTTAAACGACTCTACCTTAACTGGCTTCAGGGTCATAATAACCTGATTTGTTTTTGTTTTTGTATTAAGCGTTCAAAAGTACTGGTGTATTTGGTAAAAGCCAGCCTGAATGTTCAGAACTCATGGAAACATCATTTAAACACAGGACAGGCCACAGACCTGACAGCAGATGATTTTGGTATTTTCCTACAAAGTGGCAATACTTTTACATTTCTCTGTTCTGTTTTTCTACTCGTGTTGCATATTAAACATATTTGTTTTAAATAAATCCTTAAACTTCGGTTGCATTTGTTGTCAAACCATTCCGCAGAGTCAAACCTGACTGCTGAATGATTCAGTTCCTTTTCTACAAAAACCCAACGGTGAGTCGTTCTCTGGTCTCCTGGACACGGTCCCATCTCGAGAAATATTCACTATTTACAGCAGGAGTTTTCATCGCATGTTGAGTCCAGCACAGCTTTCCGTCTACCACCAGCGGTAGTGGGCGTAGGCTC
The DNA here is from genome assembly GCF_019740435.1 of Gambusia affinis. Taxonomy (NCBI): domain Eukaryota; kingdom Metazoa; phylum Chordata; class Actinopteri; order Cyprinodontiformes; family Poeciliidae; genus Gambusia; species Gambusia affinis. The sequence goes on along the minus strand of NC_057886.1, from coordinate 11,127,106 downwards.
TGTTGGCCTCGGCCATCTTGTGCAGCTCGTGCTTCTTCTTGATGACGTTGCCCTCCTTTTCGAAAGCGGCGAGCAGCTCCTGGGAGAGCTTTTCGTACATGTGTGTGCGCCTGTGTTTGTTTTCCCTGCACTCGGTGATCATCCATTTCATCGCCAGGAAGCGTCGGCGGTGGCCCGTGAGCGGGATGGGCACCTACACGGGATTGAGATGTGAGATTTATGCAAGGATTAAACCTCAAAAACAAGAGATGCAACATTGTTTCACATGTTTTATGGGGGACGGGGTTTCTGCTCTAATCATTGGTTTCCTACACAATTATGCCTTTATGCTCATATTTAAATTTAAATATCAAAGTTAAATAAAATAAGCTAAGAAGAATAACACAGGGAAGGAAACGAAGGAGGATACAAAAGTATGGACAGATGGACATAAGGAAGAGAGAGGGGAGGAAACAATATTTAGACAAACCTTGGAAATGTGCTTTTTTTTTTCCTTGTTCTAATTTTCATTTTCAAGCCAGGAAAGTAGTGAACTCAAATTCTAAGCTTTTCTACAGGAACCCTGTTATAATCAACAAAAGAGCTTTATTTTGCCTTCTCACTGACCTGATAGTATTTTCCACCTTTCTGAATGCTGGCCAGCGCAACGACGGGCTTACAGTTCTCCAAGGCCTGGTGAAAAATGACGTAGGGATTACATTCAATCCCATCCTTTTGCCCTTCTGTAGCTTTGTGGTATTTCTCCACCTGCTTCCTCTTTATATTTTCCAGCGTCTGAGAAAAGGAAAAAAAAATAAATAAAAAAAGAGGGGTTAATTATTGCTTCGCCTGGAAACCAACAAGAGGTTATTTTGTAAAGCGTTTAATTGACCTGCATCATAATCTCTCTGGCCAAAGTCTTCTGTCCGTGTTCCATCATCATGTTGATGAATTTACTGAGAAGCAGACAGAGAAACAATTGGTTGACATGAACTTTAAATACGGCTGCGATTTTGTTCCTCAGGCTGTAAATCACCTGAGAACGGGGTCGTTGAAAACGGAGCTCGTCGTTGAATTAGTAGCAGCTTTGATGGGTCGGAGCTTTTTCAGCTCGCGCTCCTCCTTCTCCTCGGCACTCAGCTCGCTCTCTGGGCGGCTGTAGGCCTCCTTCCTGACCTCTGGCTCCAGATAGTAAGGGTTGTATCTGCTCCATCTCACCAAGAGCACTCTGCCCACGAAGAAAACCAGGAAGCACTGTTATTGTTGTGTTTAAATGATCGCAAGACGGCCAAAAACTTAAAAATATGTACTGTCGATTAAAGTCTTTTTACACATTACAATTAGTTTTAATTATTGGGTAATAACAGGTTGAAATTTATTCCTCCCATTCCTGTAAGAGAAGACTCTGTGTATAGTAAAAATTTTATATTTTAATAAAACTTGTTCAATAAACTAAACCCCTCTATACAGGGCAGTGAAGGTCCATTTCAAACAAATAAGGCATGAAATTTCTTGTAGATCTTTCATCCGAGCAGCAACTACCAATGCTCCCAACAAATTCAATAAGCCTTTATAAATCTGCTATTTGCAGCTTTTTTCAATTCAATTAAAATTCCTGCTGCTTGCCGTCTTTTTTTGTTCTTGTCGGTAGTTTATTTTTGCGTGTGTGTGTGCATTTATCACTTCCGAAATTAACCTACTAGGCTGCACATTACGTCTTGCCCTTACTTTGTAGTCTTTTATTCTGATTGATTGATTGATTGATTGATTGATTGATTGATTGATTGATTGATTGATTGATTGATGATGGATGGATGGATGGATGGATGGGTGGGTGGGTGGGTGGATGGATGGGTGGGTGGGTGGGTGGATGGATGGATGGATGGGTGGGTGGGTGGGTGGATGGATGGATGGATGGGTGGATGGATGGATGGAATATGTATGCTTCCACTAATCTTTGGCTTGCTCAAGTAACACCTCAACTTCCCCACAGTCGAACAATAAATTATATTTCTATTTTATTCAGAAGGGCTACGTACATGAGAAGCCATTATGTGTACATGTCTAATACCTATATTATTTAATATAGTTAAAAGAATCGACATTGCATCAGTGTTCAAAATAATATACAAACGGTATGTTATCGGAGTATTGTATAGCCTTACAGAACACATGCTCTGTAACAGATACACCGGTGTTTATTTGGACGCTGTTACTGCTCATTAAATTATATGAGCAAGCAAAACATGTTTAAACATTTTTGAAGTATCGGCTTATCGGCCATGGTTTTCTATAAATTATACATACAGGATTTGAACTGTGCACAGAAATTGTGTAAGACGTAAGTAGCGCTTTAATACCCCTCTCCCCCCCAAAAAATACTCTTGGTTTAACAAAGTGTTAGCTATTTTCACAGTAGATCCCAGATTTAATATTTTAAAAAACAACAACAACAGTAGAGCCGGCATGGATTCGATTAACATTTGCTTTATGACCTATCGACGTCCAAAAAGTTAGATTTACCTCGGTGTCCAAGGTTTTAGTAATCCTGAGATGGAGGCAGCCATCTTGAAAATGTGACTGTCTTCTTCTTGTTTAATGCCAGTTGGTTGGTGACATTTTAGCCCATTACCGCCACCAAGTGGACTTGAGTGAGGAGACAAATACTAACGTGCCACTGAAAACTTAAAAAAGTAAATATTTTGATAATTTAGTGATGTATTTCGAGTATCTAAATAAAACTGAACTTTTTTATTAAAGATTCTATATGTTTTGTTGTATCTTTCTGCCCTGTAAGTTCTGCTTGTTTCCTTCTATGGACTCTGTATTTGGTTTGAAATAAAAAAACTCGCTCCACTGTTTTATTTAATAGTATGGTTCCCCAAATTAAACCATGCATTATTGAATTCTTAGTAACCAAAACATAATTTAAATACACTTCTTCTTGGTCCTACTTTTCTTTGATATTTGTAATGGCACCTACCAGTTTAATCCTTCTAAAGCTGCCATCTTTCTTTCACTTATTTAATTTCTCTTTTATTCTTACAATCGTTGTACTTCTATTAAAAGGGCTGGTTTGGTTTGAAATAATGTTTCAAGGTGAATGATAAACGCGAGTCATAACAAACTAAAACTCTACATGGACAAGTGTTGCTGATTCATAAACCCAGGATGTTTCCCATCATTGCTATTTACACCAGTTTTTAATGATCATTTCATCAATTCCATATCCAACCATACACACAATTTTGACAAAAATATTTTTTTAAATTGAAAGCATTAAATATGGAAAAAAAAATGGCTGCACAAAGCTTCATGTTGCTCCTTCAAACTAAAAGCAACTAAAATAAAACAAACATGCTGAAATAATCAGCAGTAAATATAAATCCTTTAAACAATTAAAGTCTCCATTTTTTGTTTATTCATCCCTGCTTAGGAAAAGCATCCCCATAGCATGATGCTGCCACCACCATGGAATTGCATTGCCAAATGAAATCCAAATTCTTATAACATAATTAGCTTCTCATTTCTAATAAATGTGATTTGTTCAGTGACAAAATAGGAATGGAAAAAAAAAAACAGATGTTGATGTCCAGCATGAAAAGTATTTTATTATCAAAAATCACATTTTGATTCCTTGATTTTTATATACAATACAAAAAGAAAAGCAAAAGAAGAGTTTTGTTTTAAATATCGATCCTCCCTTATGTCTCCATGGTTCCTTCTTTGACGATAGCCATGGCCAGATTCCTGGCCAGAGAGAGTCTCAGGAGCTCCACTTTGGTCTGCTCCACATCTTCCTCCTGAAAACACAGATGTGCTTATTTAAACATCCAGCAGACATTACTGCTTAAGACTTTAAAACAACAGCAAATGGAAGCTTTAAGCTCTCCAAACCTTTCAGGACTAGTGTGTGCATCTTCAATGTTAGAGAAACTATCATTTGTGTAAACGTGATGATGAAAAGCCATCTCTGTTTGTCATACAAGCAGAGTAAAAAGTGTACCTGCATTGGTCTGTCTCCACCAGAAGTTGCAGTGTCTAGTGAGGAGGTCAGTTCCTCTAAACAGTACATCAACTCATAGGTTTGGTCAGCAGAGAAGATCACCTGGAAGGAAGAAATCAAGGTTCTTTAATACTGTTATCAGAAAAGACTAAAAACTCTTATTTTAATTTCTCCACATCAATCTTGAAGTCAACACTTTCATCTACAAAATGATAGGAAATAAAAATCTGAGGTTAAAAAGTCTGATTCATGCACCGAGTAATAGTCCACTTACTAACAATGAAGGTAAAGTTGTAATGTAGCAAAATGCATGTATGACTTATTTAAAATATATTATGTGGCTTTAAGAAACTAATAAATAGTAATATTGAATATATCAGCTGAACAAAACTGCTGCTGCCAAATATGTGTTTCCAGTTCTCAGAAGTGGAATGTTTTATTTGCAATTTCTTATTATACCAAACTAAGTATATTTGCTACATCTCTACATATTTTGCCCTTGTTATGATTTATAAGACAGGAAAAAAACCCCAGCTCAGAACCAAACTTAATATCTGACACTACATCTCTACTGGAGCAGCTCCTTGCATTCTGAACCGTAGATCTAGAGCGTCCAGACAGCCAGCATGCTGACTCACCTCCTTCTGCTCCAGCAGCGGCAGAGCGTCGGTCAGCAGAGTCATCCAGAAGCTTCGGGGAGCAATCTTTGCCGTCATAAGGGAGAGCAGCAGCTTTGCGGCCTCCTTGAAGCGTTTCTCCCCGTACAGTTTGTGGAACTCCCTGTACTTCCCTGGAGAAAGAAAAATCAGCAGTTTAACATCTATTCTGTGATTTTTTTTTTTTTTGTCTGTGCTGTTGTGATTCTCTCTCACGTCAACACATGGGTAAACTTTGTGTTTGAATGGAAATCCAGGGAGATGTTTTATACGAAGTATCTTCTATACAAAGTTATAAAAGAAGCTGTTGAGATTTTAGACAATCCGTGTTTCCGCAGAAGGGTTTACTTATAAATGGTGCCTGTCAGGCTTAGTAATAGTGAACGCCACAGAACATTAGGCACAACACAAGTCCGATTTGATAGTCAAAAGGAGTTTCTTTGTGCGTCTCATGTGACCGCAGGAAGAAGTGGGAATCAGTCTGAGACCAGAACTACTCACTGAATGTCCTGTCACAGTGTAGTGTGAAGAGTGAACTTGTGAGTGACACATGTGCCTCAAAAAGAGGGAGATGTTTGATGAATAAAGGTGTTGGTTTGAGTGTTCATACCAAGGAATGTGAGCCTGTCGCTGAGTAGCATTGCTGGACCCAAATTATCAATCAGATCCAAGTCAGAAAAAGTCCCTTTGGCACAGTAATCCTGTAGGAACCTAAAGAAACAACAACACTGTCAGCTATGAAGATTTTTTGGAATCAAAAGTGCAATGCTTAAAGCAGGAACCTCTCAGAAATGAGGGTGGCAAAGGCGGCGTCTTTGGCCCTGATGCTCCAGGACAGAGCGGAGCCCAGTCTGTTGTTCCTCAGAGCTCTCATAGCCATTATCTTACAGATACTCCGCACTGAAAGAAACAAAAGGAAGCATCGAGACTGAACGATACTTGAAAAAAAAATTATAACTTCCTGTTTTTATTGGAGCTAGAGGTGCATACAGTTGTACAAAGGAAAGGCAAAATGTTACCTTGCTCTGACATCTGCCTCTCTTCACAAATCCGGAGCACTTTGAGTGCTTTCCGTTCCGTGTCTAACGGCACACGCTCGATCTGCAGCTCGAGGCAAGCTCGCCCCAACTCCGGACAGTGGTCAAAGTAATCCACAGCGCACTGCCAAAGACTTTCAGGGTAGAGACAGACATTTGAAATATATCAAAAAGCATTTTATTTATGTGTTATGTGAAGAACGGAGTTAGGAAGGAAGGAAATGAAAGCAAAGACGGAAGGAAATAAACAATGGGAGAGAGAGCAAAAGGAAGAAGTATATGAACTTTAAGGTGGAGTCTAAACATACCTGTGATGAGTGAATAAACCTGAGGCATACTCTAACAGGAGGAACTCCCTCATATTGGACCCAAAGCTGAACACAAATAATCCTAACATTAGTCCAATAATGTGTGTAAACTTGTCATCTCCGAAACAATTTCACACCATAAAGCATCCATACTTTAGATTATGAGACTGGAGGAGTTTGCAGTGATCCAGCAAGTCTGTCAAATGAGCCACAAACCACCAGTTGTTGAGAACGATGCTGAGGAAACAAGAAGTTGGAAAAAAAAAAAAAAAAAAGTCAAACTTCTGAACGGTTTGGTTAAGTTCTGTAAATCAATATGATGTCATTCTCTCACCTGCAGTCCTTGATGACCAGATAAATGTCAAACTCAAAGGCGGCCAGTAGGATGCTGTCTAGAGGCTCCTGGACGCTCCTGGAGTCCAGGAACATCGTCAGGCACGACTGCAGCGACCGCAAACACACAAGTACCATGAAACAACCACACAGCAGCAGGAAGAAACCGCGCCAAGCTGCATACAACAACCTGTACCTGTGCATAGTAATGCAAGTCAGTCGGTTTCACTGTGGGGTGGCTGTAGAGCAGCCGAGTCACAAGGAAGTGATACCAGGTGCCGAGCAGCTCCTTCTGCTCCAACAGAGTGTCTTCATCACCCACCAGGATCTAAGAAGGTGACAAATCGTTAAGAAAAAGGATGAAAAATGTATTTAAAGTTTGATCAATGGAGGAAACAAAGAACTTAGGAGCACAGATGTGCATATTGTTAAACTATCCGAATACATCATCTCAAAAACAGCCTATAATCTAATTTCTGAGAGTATTGCAACAACTATTACTGAGGGATCTGAGTTAAAAGGCCCGATGTGTGCACTCTGACCTTACAGATGAGCTCCAGGTGGTGGTTGCTGGCAAAAGTGTTGTCCTTGAGGTAGCGATCCACCTCCTCATGCCAGTTCCTCCACTTCACATCAAACTCCGTCAGTGTCTGCGTGCCGCTAGGCTGAAGGCAATATTACAGAAAATGAATTGGTTTATGCAATGGCATCCGTTTTACTTATAGAAAGAAGAGAAAATTAATAATAAGCTCCCTCGTATTTTTGCACCAACAGGAATTTTGCTGAAGAATACAATTAAGTTGAATTTTTACACCACCCTGTTCAGGTTCTTTAAAAAAACTGAAAGACTGGGACGTTATTAACCAAAAAGCAGGAAACACAAAGGACAGGATAAAGGTTCATTGGAGGGCAAACACAAAAAAACAGACAACACACACATTCACTCCTCACTGGGAAAGTGGGACAATTCCTAGTGTTATACTCAACATACAATATGTCATATTTTACTTACGTTGTAAAAAGGCATTTTACTGAGTAAGTTATCCATCAGCTTGTACATGTTCCTGGAGGCTGGCTGTAGTGTGGCCTGCTTCACCAGCATCTGTCTGGCTTCTTCCAACCTGCCCTGCAGAACATAACTCACCACCTGCACACACATGTGAGAATTGCAATGTGACTCAGCTATTTATTTATTTATTTATTTTTTTTTAGAAAAGAGAAAAATAAATTTGCTAGCTACAAAAAAATTAAATTGCCACATTTTGAAGCAATAAGCAAAATCAGACCTGGTAGAGTTTGCTCTGTACGTACCACATCCCAGTAGTTGTGGTGCTCTGCAGGACTGTCGCTCTGCAGCACATCCTTGGCCTTCTCATCAACATCAGCCTTGTGTAACCTTACCCAGTCCAGAAGATGAAGCAAGAGGGAGCCAGCTGGGAATGAGCCAACAGTGCAGCGTTGCTATAATTTCAAAATCTCTAAATTGGAACATGTTATTTTACAACAACAACAACAACAAAAAAGGAGATTAGGAATAGAAATTAGACCCACCAGGAGCAGCGTCGATAAAAAGCACTTCACACAGATTCCAGATCAGTTCAATGGCCAAAAGAATAGAAACCTGTGATAAGAATGGCAAAAAAGCAGAGGTTAGACAAATGAAATCAAAAACATAAACACCTGAGAGGTGGTAATATGAGGTTTTGTTAGACATCAGTCTAAAACAAAACAAATAAAATTTTCTGCTTTTGGTCAGTTAGGATTACCTGTCATTTCTATTTGCAAAATGCCAGAACATAACACATCAATTTGTGTATTAAACATTTTTTAAAAATCCTTCTACAATCTTCACACAATAGTTTGCTTGAATTCTGGTCCATTCCTCCAGAGCTGATGTAATTGGGGCAAGTTTATAAGCCGCCTTCATCACACAAACCTTTTTACATCAGCAGCAAAACACCCACTCAACATGATGCTGCCACCATCGCACTTCACAGTATTTGAAGTAAAAAAAAATTCATTTGCGAAACTAAAACCCGTCTTTTTTTTTTTTTTTAAAGAGAAAATGAACTTTTGAACAACCCATAATGCAACCACCCAATATATATTAAGGCTACAAATGCAGCTGATACATGCCTGATTTCCATATTGTGTGCCTTTTTCTGTATCTCTTGTAGAAACTGTAAAAAAAATGATAATAATAATATAAATAAAAAATCCAGTTAGTGACCCTCAGGAAAATACGCACTATAGGCAAAACTGTTTTAAAAATATATTTACAATATCTTACCTGCAACTTGCTGAAGCTCCTCCATACACGCCCGAATCACAGATCTGTAGTTTCTACTGATGCTGACGAATCTGTAGAACGTGACAGATGGGTTTCATACTTTAGATTGCACATCATACAATTACTTATATTTTTTTGACTCTTTCTACATTGAGAGAGGACTAAATAAAAATGTAAAATAAATAAATAAATCTATATGGTACTTACTGGGGTCTTTTGCTCTTGCTGGGGAGGTCGTCGTTGATTGTCTGCAATCCAACGAAGATGTGATGCGACTCATTAAACAGTTTGCGTAAAATAGGAGAATTTATGTCCTCATCTTTCCTGACTTTGTGGATGAAGGAGCCACCTGGGCCTGACAGTGTATTACCTGAAGGACAGGATCCAAAGAGGTAAAAAGACAAGCAAGGGTGTGAAAACCTACAGAAGTGTGGCTTTACAAAATTAGTGAAACCCCTTTAAGTTTTACACATTTTCACAAGGTACAATCACAAATGTCCATTTATGTTATATGACATAGTAACACAAATTAGTGCATAGTTGTAAATAAAAAGCACACATGGTTTTCAGCATCTCTTGCAAATAAAAATATGAAAAGTGTAGCACAGATTTGCATTCAGGCCCTCAAATCTGATACCCTTAAATAAACTGGAATGAAGTGCTTTTAGAGACAAACCCCCCATACGTTTTCAGTTGCAGATGTGGTTAAAAGGGAATATACAAAGTACTAACTTGGTGGAATAAAAACGCAGCCTACACTTTTAAAATTTTATTCTTTTTATTTCACGTTTCTGTACAACTTTGAATTGGTCAATTACATAAAATCCTAACAATTATTTTTTTTACGTGGTAATATGCAAAAAGAAAATAAAAAAAAATCAAAGTGGTGTATAACACTTTTTTATATAAACTTACCTGAAGGTTTAAAATGTGTCTCATAAACAAGGATATCTCCAGGCCCCCAGGCAAACCCCATATGCTTCCCATGTCTGATTCCTGGTATATTCTGTATTTCAGCAACATATAAATATTAGAAGTGTGCAGAATCAAAAAGTAAGCCTTTAGATGTAATGCTTGCCAAATGTTTTCCCAGTAAAACGTTAAAACAACACAACAGCATTCAAAAAAGGACTTTGCACTAGTTATTTGTAACATATGTTAAACTTATTTCTTAGAACAATTAGCCCTTAAGAGTTTCCTTGCATTTTTCAAAACTTTGAACTGCTTATTGCACTCTTGTGATTGATATTTAGCTTCCCAATAATGTTTTCAATTAATAAAGCAAATAAGTATTTACTCTGAATACACATTGCACTTTAAATGCGTCAGAAAGCACAGATTAGTTATGTTAACAGCCATTGCCATTCATGTTTACTGAATGAATCCAAAACAGAGTATCGATATCTAGCTAGCTTGTTAGCACTAAAATGCTATCTGGCTAAAATGAGTAGGAAAAAACTAACCTACAAAGATAACTTACAGTGACCGTCGGCTCGACGTCTACTTCCTCCATCAGGGAACAGTGCCTCTGATCTGTTACGTGTCTAAATTGCGAATAATTCAGCTATATACATGCCATTAAACACATGTGAAGTGTTGTCGCTTTTCCGCGCCTCTTGTTAATAAGCCGCTGGTGCGCATGCGCCAAGGCTGCCTTTCTCATGCCTGATTTTTCCTATCGATCGTGTCCTCAGGGATGGTTATTTTATTTTTATTTTTTTTATCCCGCAAAGCGGCAACGCAGATAATCGTGATACTAAAGTTCCAAAGAGTCTGGACCAACTTCAAGATAGGATATAAAAAGCTTAATGTATGTTAAGTAATTAATAATCGAACAAATTTGCGACAGATGTAGACATATAAGTGTTGCTTTAAGTTGATCATTCAGATCTTGTTTAGAAGGTGGAACAAAATGGCCATTTGAACACAATGTGAAAATAAGAATAACATCATATTGCTTTTCCCTACACATTTACGACACTGTCTAATGATCTGGACTGGGTACTACAACACATATGTGTGACTAGCAGCATGATGAAACGTATTTTGTGGCAAATCTGTGCATATAAACCGAGAAAGCGAAATTAAGGGGGGGAAAACATCATGGTGCGCGTGCACGCGAAGCAGAACCACTGTAACGCGCATGCGGGACTCTCCCGCCCATGTCCATGACTGCGCTTCAAACCTCGTGACTACCCTTAGCCACTAAACGCAGGGTGAGGTGAACGCGCATTGACACAAGGTCGCGCACGCAGGTCAGACTTATTTAAACGGGCACGAGTACGTGCGCGTACCCGTATTCTTTGTGTGGCAGCGTAGAGAAGCGCCAAAAGAGTGACCATGGCTGATGAAAAACCAAAGGTGAGTCTTTCTGCTCTTTTACCGAAAATTACTGCGTATTTTACCAGCGGTGTTATTTAAAAGCTTAAAGAAAAACGCTACATTTCGGGACTTTCCATTCTGGCTGTTTGGAAAGTTGCATCCTGAATTTGAACTATCAGCAATACCTACTTTGATAGACCGGAAGGTCTGGGAGCGCGCATCATTCACGCGCGCATATCGGTTTTTTTTTTTCTGCTTGATCAGTCAGTGTGGACCAGATTGTATCATCCTCCTTACGGCCAGTTAGCCTGTAAATGCAAAGCAGTTTGTTTCTACACTCAGCAGAAAGGAAGGAATAATGATCTAACATTTTATGATATGATGGTACAACTGCTGCATTTGTGAGTGACATAGTCAATATATACGGTTATTTATAAACACTACAATATAGATACAAGTTGAGTTTATCAACACATAGTAATTTTGTTTTACATTCTGTTGTTACACAAACTTTATTTACCATACAGCAAAATATACAACTTGATTCATAAAAACAGCAAAAATAGATCTCTGCATCTCTGTGGGCTTTTGGCCCAAATGCCTAATGATTTTACTTCTGTTTTTGTAATTGTTTACAATGACTTGAAAAAGTATTCCTGCCCATTTGTATTGTTTTATAGAGTAAGGTTACCTTCAGAAGTCAGCTAATTTGTACAGTCTATCTTAGTGTCATTTATTCTCAGAGTAAATATTGCTTCTCTGTATAGCCTTAGGCTTGATAGAAAACAGTTGTGGATATTTATGAAGACAAGGGCTGAACAACATTAGGAAAATGTAAGGATATATGACATTATAATATTTTCTTCGCTAAGCTGTTTCTTTGCCCTCATCACAAGTTTCCCCCCATTCTCCCTAAGTTTTCTGATCTGATCTACATCATTTGCTGGCATAAAGAATGGCTTATGTCAACCCAGATTACCAATTGTTGCATCTAAACAGTCTTGTGTCGTTCCCATTCTGCAAATATGAATATGTTAATAATTACTATTTGATATATTGTGTAGCTTTAGAAAAGACCAGAAGACGCATAAGTCATTTTCGAATTAGGATTGTGGAGAAGTGTAAAGCAAGATTAGGCTTTAAAACATAATCCCTAGTCCAACAAGACCAAACAGGTAAAACTAAAACAAAATGGTTTAGCACAGCATTTTAATATATTAGACTGACCCAGTCAGATTCTACTTCTAAAGAGAATCTCTAGCAACTGTTGAAAGTTGATGTAAACAGATGCTCTCCATCCATACTTGTAGACCCGGAGCTATTTTACTAAGAAGAAAAGCAAATATTTAGTCTCTAGAAGTGTAAAGCTGGGAGTTTCATACCCCAAAAGACTTGTAACTGCATCAAAAGATGGTTTTAAACATTTCAACTCAAAAAGAGCTGAAAAATACGCTCCACACTTTTAGACTTATTTAAAAACTATCATTTAAAATCTTGTATCATTAACCTTCCCACTGCAAACATGAGTGCGAGATTAATGATGCACCTGCTCTGTCTTATTAAACCGCAGTGCACAACGTTTACTAACAATGCCTCTTAATTCCTGTGTTTCACCTCTTCTTTTTCTGCCCTTTTCCACAGGAGGGAGTCAAGACAGAAAACAACGAACACATAAACCTAAAGGTTGCCGGACAGGATGGATCTGTCGTCCAATTCAAGATCAAAAGACACACACCGCTCATCAAACTCATGAAGGCTTACTGTGAGAGACAGGTGGGCAAATAGCCTCTCGGATGCAATAAACTATGCAGTTGCTTTTTATTACCAGCAATTCTCAACCAAAAACATTCAATCATACGATCGTTTGCATTTTTACCCAGAGGCTATTTACAGATCTTTCATATTACATACATGTATATTTTATACTGGGGCTTATCATTTGCTTGCCACATCTAGAGACAGAATATCAAACTACTGGATGTCATTTGATGTTAACATTAACAAAGATTCATAGAAGTATTCTGGTTTGTTGTGTCGATGCTGAAGACTGAGGTGCTATTGATTTATTTAACTGCACCTGGACTTTTTCCATTATATTAAGGCATTTTGTCATGAATGAAATCACAATGGAGAAATGTTGGCACAGTAAAGTGATTATCGTCTGTCTGACTGACAGCCAGCATCATCAGGTTGTAAGTGTTGTGCAGGGTTTTGCAGAAACCACATCTCTAAGTTCAAGGATTAACATAGGGACTTGTTTCTGTTTTAGAACACCACCAGAAAAATATGCGCTTGCCAAACCTGTTTCAGAAACTAAACAGTTTTGTTCTGATTTTTAATCTAATCAATCTAACATCTGACCTGCCTCTTGATTTATTTTTTGTTTAATTTTAAGACCCCATGTCAACCTGGTCTATTCAGTCAGTATTTGAAAAATATTTTTGTCATCCAGCTTAGTTTTAAATCTCAAGACTGAGTAGATTTGTTTTTATTCATCCCTTTATCACCATTTTAGTCATGGATTATTTTGCTATTATAAAACCAATGTCAGATTCTTAACTCATGGGGTAAAAATGATGTTGGTCAACCTTTGCAGCTATAACAGCTTCAACTCTTCTGCAAAGGATTTCCATAAGATTCAGAAATGTGTTTATGGAACTTTTTGACCATTCTTCTAGAAATGCAATTTTGAGGTCAGGCACTGATGTTGGACAGAAAACTCTTGGCTCACATTCTCCACATAAATTCAATCCAAGGATGTTCTGTTGAGGTGAAGCCAGAACTCTGTGGAGGCCAATCACATTTCCTCCACACCAAACTTTCTCCTCCATATCTTTATGAACTTTTCTTTATCCACTGCATTTCAGCCATGTTGGAAAAGGAAGGGGCCATCCCCAGACTGTACTCACATAGTACTGTGCATGAAATTGTTCAAAATATATCTGTGTGGTGAAGAGTTAAGAGTTTCCTTGACTGCAAGTCTGGTGCCAAGTAAAAATGTAACCCTACAGCGGTTACATTTTTATCTGACCTGCTACCCAGTGAGTTGTCACACCCTAGAAAGTAACGGTGGTGTCCTAATCCAAACCTGCCCACTGTTTGTTTTCATATCACCAATTAGAAGTTAGTAGTATTTGAGCCTAATTAATAAAAGAGCTTGTTTCAGCTGCAGTTGTCATGCCTAAAACTTGACACAAACAATTCAAAGCATGAGCAGAGACGGTTAACATGAGGGGAAGGGAGTTGTCTTTGTTGCAAAAAAAGTATAAACATTTTTGAATAAAAGACCATAAAGAGTCCTTTGTCATGGAACTAGGTTAACTATCTTAAATGTGTGCAAAAGGATATTTTTAACTGCTACCTCCCATTACTATTATGTTTCACAGAATTGTATTGTGCTTGGTAAGCTGATATCAGTCGTTCTGCTTTGCAGAGCTTTGAGTCGTTTGCCTCCACAGAGAAGACGGTGAAGGCCGTGTTTATGGTTGTTACTGTGTAGCTGTGAAATCTTGGGTAATATGGAGCTAATACTACTGAAGCAAAATCATGCAAATGTGTTGTTTGACGCAAACCCCACCCGCTAGCAGCACATTTATTACATTGTTGTGTGTTTATTGTAGTAAAACATCTTTCTGCCCTTTAAAGGTCTTTGATTAATGTCTGTTTTTGTGCCAACTTAAGCTATTGTATGTATATAGGATGCAACTTGAGCAGGACCTGCTAATGAGGAATTGCAATGTGAACAAGTTTTTTATGCCTTCCCAGGGACTGTCGATGAGGCAAATCAGGTTCAGATTTGACGGACAGCCAATAAATGAGACAGACACACCAGCACAAGTAAGTCTGAATGACAACCAGAATAACTCAACCATCTGGAGCATTTATTCAATAAAGAAAGTACTGTGTAGTGATCTTGAAGGGAGTCCTTTTGCAGTGATATACAAGTTATTACACTTTGAAGAATAAAACAAAAATCAGCACTTCTCTGCTCTGACACATTGTGGGGAATAAAGTCCACATATTTCTTGCTATCCAAGACACAGGCTTTTTAAAATAAATTACCTGTTATTGTTTTTGTTTTCAAACATATTCAAATTTATAATGTAGTTTTGCATCTAGTTTGTGAATCTCTTCAGAGTTAATATTATGTTTAATAATATAGATATTATTGACAAGTTATGAATAATTATTACATTGCTTTTATTACATTTCCTATTAAGAGTATATTATTGTACTCTTGATTTCCATCCTAGGATTAAAGTAACCCAAATATACTCACAAAAAAACTAAACAATAAATAAATCTTCACAAATCTAATTGCTAGACATGTCTTTGGGTTGCAACCTGCCCTCCATTCCCTCTTTGTTCAGGTCATGGGGTTGACATGATGAGCCTTAACGCTTCAGGCACTGGGAATGCACCAAACTCACTGTCAGTTGGTCTGTTATGTTGAATATGTCTCCGCAGACAGATGCCAGTTACACTCAAGGCAGTTTGTGGTTGAGGTCGTCATAAATCATAATTGTAAGGTTTTGCAAAGCAAGGCAAGTCTGTCATTGCAGGGTGTTGTCACGAATGGCCAATGCTGCTTGCTGGTTCAGTGGCCAGCATTGCTGTTTGATGTCTGCAGACCAAAGAATTGATGTTGTGTAGGGCAAAGGGTCACCCTGAGGCCACGCACTATATAAATGCAACCCTTTGACATTTGGCTTTTGCTCTCATGTCCTGTACCTTACCACGGTTTATACACAGTGCCTTTGAAATCACTTGAAGCTTTTCACAGCTTGTCACCATAATATTCCCAAACATCATATGTTCTATTTAGATTTTATGTGATAAATAGACACAGACTACAACACAGTTGCATAGCAGAATAAAAAGGATACCTTTTTTTTAATTTGGCCCTCTTTACTTTGGTAACCCTCCACTGAGTCTAGTGCAACCAATGGTCTTCAAAATTATTAAGAGTGTAATTTTATTTTCAATGTAGATCCAGCTATTTTGTGATCGTCCCAAAGGTTTGTTAGAGAAGATTGGAGAATAACCAGCATTACAAAGACCAAGAAACACATCAGACAGCTCAGGGTGAGAGCTTAGAGAGAAAGTAGGGTTAGGTGATAAAAGAATTTCCCAGAGCACTCTTTAATTCATCATCTGTAATTGAAAACAATATGGCATAAGTGCAAATCTGGCTGCCCACTGAAATTGATAGGCTGGGCAAAGGGAGAACTAATTAAAAAAGCATAAAACATACCTACAATAACTCTGGAGGAGTTAAAGAGAATAATCCACTACTTGTCCTTCTTATGTAATTGTGCAAAAACGTTTTCAAGAATATGGGAACCAGATTACAGCTCATGTATGAGAATATGTTGATAGGACAACTACTCGTCTCGCACTTCACAAATCTGACCTTATTGGAAGACTTTCATTGTGAAAAGAAAACCACAGAAGCTGACAAGAGCTGATGTGATGGAGCTAAAAATAAGACAGTCATGGAAGAAAACTTGTTAGAGCCTCCAAAAAACTTTAGACTCCAGAGGAAGTTGACTTTACAGCTAGAGAATGACTAATACAATCCAGAGCTACAATAAACATCCTTGTGTTATGACCTAGTCCAAGTCCAGACTCAAATCCAACTAAAAATCAGTGCTAAGACCTCTGCTTTGTGTTTACCTGTTGGATAAAATCCTAATAAAATAGAGGTTTTACATTGCAGTCATGTGAAATTCATGTGACACACGTTTAAATGCTTTTCTTCCCAGTTGGAAATGGAAGATGAGGATACGATCGACGTGTTCCAACAACAGACAGGAGGTCTGATCTAACCAACCACAGCTGCCACCTTTTCGCTTCCAACATGACCGACTTCCCTGGCCCGTTCACACCCAGCGGCTGGCTCTTTGCAACTCGTCTAACAGTCTCAACTTAATTCTTGCAGAAGAGGTTTTAATTGCTCTGCTTCACAAAACTGCTGTAAAGAATTTCTATTCATGCCCCCCCATTACTGTTTTTGTCTTTGTACATAAATTACACCCTGAAAACATTGTCTTCTTTTTCTTTATTTTACTTCATGCTGTATTGTGGTAAATTTGTCGAAGTTCCCATCCCAGTTTGAAGGGTTTGTTCTGCATACACTCAGAAAGATATTCAGGGCAGGTAAAAATGAAAGTCATCTGAGCTGATTAAATACTCTTGTGTTAGGCTTGGTAATTGTTTATCAAATCTGTTCTTAAGCTATTCAGTTTTGGGACCGGCTATCACTTGGTGAGCAGTGCACCCACTTTGGGAACATGACTTGGTTGCTGTTTAACTCTGTAATCAGATATAAAAAAAAATATTATATACTTTTTATATTGAACTGGATGTTAAGAATACTCATTTTACTTCACCACTTCAAACTTTGGGAAGGTTGAAGGGATGTTTCATTTAAATATACATCTGTATTGTTTATTAAAATGCTTGTTAAAGTAAAGTTATTGTCTTTTTTTTCCCCCTCCCCCCTGAAGGTTTTCTCATTTGAAAACATTTTAAAATCTAAGAAGGAAATTTCTATCCGGAATTTAATTAATGTTTGTATGCACTCTATTATTGCAGTGAATTGTATTGTTTGCATTTTAGTTTAAAATATTTATTCGAGTGGTTCCATGGTTTGCGAACAGTGTTACAAGTACCACTGAATCCTGCTCTTGGTATATTTGCATAAGTTATCTCAAAGATAAATACAAACAAATTAAATCAGAAGTTCAGTTTCAAGAGCTATTGTTGCCTCAAGTGGACCAAAGTGAAGCAGAAACCAGAACAACTGGCTACTTGTTTGTTTTTGACATTTGAAGTGGAATTTTATACTTTGTATTTTTATATACACTGGGGCCATTCATGATAAAAAAAAAAGCTTGAATATTAATTGGTCAGTGAAAGATTCCATGAGCTACAAATCGTTTCTTACTCATTTCTTGCTGAAGCTGTCTATATTTTACATGCAATGCAGTCATATTACATTTTGAAGTCTGACTTACAATTGTACAACTACATTTTAATTTTTTATGAGTTTTGTTAACAGAAGAAAACCAAACTTTGAAAATAATTCAATGAGTAGTATAAGTTTTGAAGTTTTCCCATCAACTACAGCATCAAAATCCTAGATGACTGCCTTGCTCATAAAATTATCTTTTGACTATAGAGGGTTGGAAAACTGGATATTTTCAAAACTAGAGACTCATGGATATTATTAGGAATTAAAAACAATTTATGGCATTAGAGTAATGGTTGAGGGAAATACATATTTTAGTATGTTCCTGACTAAAACAACTTGGAAGTACATTCAAATGTTTCATAACCTGCAATGACTGACATGGCACAGTGGTTACTCTAGTGCAGTGTTTCTCAATTCCAGTCCTCAGGCCCCCCTGCCTTGCATGTTTTAGGTGTTTCCCTTCTGCCACACACCTGGATCGAATATGTGGGTGATTAACAGGCTTCTGCAGCACTTGATGGTCATGCAATCATTTGAATCAGCTGCTCTGGAGTAGAGGTACATCTAAAACATGCAGAGCAGGGGGGCCTGAGGACTAGAATTGAGAAGCACTGCTCTAGTGGTATAAAGGGGGCCACACCTCCTATATGCATTGTGTGTTCTTTCATCACATCCGCAGTTAATTTCAAGGACCCTGTTCTCTTTTGGAGCACAATTTGGAGTCCAACCTAGATTATTTTTGACAATCCATTGAACTGCATAGATTTAAACTGTCCAAAATAAAGTTTTTCAAAGTTTTAAATGGTCAACTCAGCTTGAAATACTCTGTCTTTATGCAGTATTTGTTTTGCAAAGAATTACTAATAGCATAAATACACACTCATACCCTCTAAAGACGGCCCAAGTAGAGAAACGTGGATATAGAATATGGCCTCAGGGATGTGGGCTGCCTGGTCACTGACGCTTGCCATCAACAAGAGGTTTGACCCTTGCACCTCTTATCCAATGAGAGTGAAGTACTGGCCTTTCGCATCCAATCAGAGCGCGTGATTTGACTGGTGGGCTGGTTCTAAACGCCTGGCACCGCAGAAAGAGCGGATCTGCTATTCGTATGTTTTTTCAGTCTCGGGTGGAGTCTACATCCCGTCGCTTCTCTGCGGGCAACAAGGAGGATTTCTTTTTTTTTTTTTTTATTAGTTTGACTACTGCTTATAACCCGCCAAGACATTGAAGCAGCTCCTCGAAGATGACGACGACCACCACGTTTCAAGGGTTAGACCCCGGTTCTAAAAGCAGTTCCAGGTAAAAACCAAAAAGACATAAAACAAAAAAGGGGCAGTTGAATATCTTCCATGGAGGAACAAAAGGAGTGAGATGTGGGGAGAAACCGTTAGGCTAGCAGACGCCTCTTTTCTGGCTTCGTTTAAAAGGCAGCCCACTAATGGTGGTAGTGAAGGATATAACTGGATTGAGCTAAACTGTCACATAGACTTGCTAATTGAGTTAATCTTATTGGGTCGCAGAAGCACCATACCCTTTAGCCACCATAAGTTAGTTTGGTTAGCCTGCTGTGTAGGTTTTGGGCACGAGAGCTGGACTAAAAAGGAAAGAAGAGCGAGATTTTTCTCGTTCGTTTCAAGAAGTGGACAAACCTTTCTAGAATCTGTTTGTGTTTTGAAGCTTCAGCAAAAATGTCTCTAATTACTAAATGTGTTGCTGTTTGAAACTACAGTGTTCTTTTGCCTTCTGTGCGTTTTTCCACATTCTTAATGGTGTATTTTGACTGCTAAAGTCGGAGCATGTGACTGACTAGACTTTTCGTCTGCATATCTTTTTCTTTGATGTGATCCAAGTCGAAGAAAAAGACATCATTTATTCTTGATAGCTATTTTTATTTTATTTTTTAAAAATCTTTGTTTATGAATGTGTGGTTTTTTGTGAAAAAAGTAAAGTTTTCTCTTTTAGAAAAGAAACACCTCATCCTTAAAGCATGCAGTCATTCCTTTCCTGTAAGTGATGCATGTCTGGATGCATTCCTCCCCCTCTGCAGTAAAAAGAGTTGCTACCTTTCTTTACTTTTCTATGGCTTCAGGGTGCATATATTTACCTTAATTTTTGTCAATAATTTTGGGACTATACTTGTCTGAGGTGGGGTCTGAGACTGCAAGCTGCTTTTGGGTGATGCAGAGACTTGGGTGGGGGCTAACTAAGCCTGTAAATCTTATCTTAGCTCTTTGCTTTTGGTCTCTAAAGCCCCCTTTTTTTTTTTTTCTTCTTTACAACCCGCTGGTCATTTCTGTGGCTGTGTGTCCAAAAAAAGACCCACAGGGCAGTCAGTTTAACAAAGAGGAGAGATCTAATCTTTGTAGGCCACCAAAGACCCTCCTACCTTTACCTTATCAGAGATACCATCTTTAACTGTGGAGTTCCTGCATTTGCTCACGAAATTGCCCTCTTTCTCCCAAGCAGTTGATTATTTTATTGATATTATTTGCAGTTTGGGTCTAGGGTGGGGTCATCTGCCATGCTGCTAACAGCTTTCCCCCCCTCTCATCACAATCCATGTGGAAACCATGAGCTCATCCTCTTTTGGCCTGGAGGTAAAGTCTGGTTTAGGCATTATTGTCACAGCCGTGTGTGTGTGTGTGTGTGTGAGGGACGAAAAATAAAAAGGGGAAAAAAAAAGATTCTGTGAGGAGTGGCGTGCAGCCATGACTCTAGTTGATCTCCTTTGTATGGTTTGAGGAGGTGAGGTGTTTGTTGGGTTCCCATCTGCCTGCTTGGCCTTTTGGACAGCTGCTCTGTGTGTCAGCTGGTGGCTTCAGGGACTTTAAGGAGAGGAGAGTTTGCTGAAAAAAAGAGGGAGGGGTCCGACATAGGCTGTGCAAGCAGATTTGTATCTCTCATCCACCCCAACTGTCACAGTAAACTTTGAAGGCGTCTCTGAAAAGTGACCTTTGCTTTTTCTCATGTGTTGAACTCATAGATTTCCTATAATTCCTCAACCTTCAACTATTGCCTTTTGTTCTTGGGTTTGGATCCAACAAAAACACAAAATTTGGGTAAATCTCTTATTAGTAATGATGAACTACACATTTTGTGTCAGTGCGAAGGAATCTGTACTAAGATGAGGCTGCTGCAGCTAGCTTGCTAAGTCTGCGATTAAAGGCAAGCGGAGTCAGCTGCAGGGCAGAGATTGTGACCAGCTGACTGAGAGGCTAACAGCCGCGGCTTAAACTCATTGGTTGCTGTCTGTGTTTGGTATTCTTATGAAAGGGTACCGGGGGAGTCTGAGCATCCTCCATGTTTTATTTGTTTATTGAGACATTCATTTTTGCACAGCTGGTTTTTGTTTGAGATGTTGCGGCCTTCCGTCAAACTATTTTTACAGTCTGTTTTTAATTCCCAAGGGTACTACGGCCGCCTGGTGGGGAGTCCAACTTCTCTCTTGGCTCAGATGAAAACTCAACCCCCCAACGCAAGAACAAGATGGCCTCTAGCATCTTTGCAGAACCTGATGACCCCCATGCTCATCGAAGGAACAATCCACCAAGTAAGTTGATCGACCATCGCTCTATTTTTGCATGCATCTTAAACAAAGATGTGGGAGCAAATACAGTGAATGAATGAATATTTTTGTCATATTATAAGCATAAACTACAATGTATTTGACATGATGGATCAACACAAAGTAGGGCATTACGGTGAAGTGGAAGCAACTGTCGCCAAAGTATATGCACAAATAAAATCTGGAAATGTGTCGTGTATGTTTTCAGACCCTATGAGTCGTTTATTTTATTTTTTTTAGGAGAACCACCAATAGATACAATTACTTCTGCAGATAAATATTTGGTATGTCTTTATAGGCTTTGCATGTAGAGACTCAAATATTTACACATTCTTCTTAGTAAACAAACTCAGGGAGATTGGATGAACAGAGTTTGTGATCATCAATTAAGTCTAGAATTCAACATTTTGACTTATTTCATTATGAATTGTTTTCCTACTAGAAGGTAAACCTTGAACGGATTAGCCCATATCTCCAGTCTTCCCCTCTACCTTTGACTTGCTTCCCTGTACCTGCTGAAGAAAATCATCCCCAAAAATGATCTCCACACCACCATGTTTCACTGATGTGTTCAGGGTGATCTATTGTGTTAGTTTTAACACTTCAACATTTTGCATGTTGGTGAAAACATTCAGTTTTGGTCTCCCACATTTGCAGTGTCTCTTACAGGCTTGTGGCAAGTTTGAAATTGATTTTTTTTTTGCCTCTTTTCTCTTGCCACTATTTAATAAAGGCAAAATTTGTGCAATATAGAACTAATGGCTCTCATGTCTATTGGTTCTTTCACTTGAGCTATGGATCTCTGCAGCTTCACCAGAGTTAGCGTGCTTCTCTTGGCTGCTCCCTCTAAATATTTGCACTGAGTCAGAGCCTGGGATGTTGGCTTGCGTAGATGATCCTGTGTAAATTTGTTTGTTCCAGGTTTTTTGTGTGTGTGTGGCGATTGATTGAGCAGTGCTTTGAGACGTTCAAAGATCAGCTGTTTTTAACCTAACTCTGCTATACATGTCTCTACAGATTTCTCTCTGACCTGTAAGCTGTACTTTTCAGTGTTTATGAAGCTGTTTGTTGACTGTTCTCTAGCAAACCTCTCAGACTGCTAAACAAATCACACAGATTGAATGGTGGAAAGTTTCAGTCTGTTTGTTTATCTAGTGACTTCTAAAAGTTGCCAGACTTTCTTTTGGGGCACTAGAGTAAAATGATTTGAATATTAATGTACTGGATTTTTATTTTGTTAAAAAAAATTAATTAATTAAATTTGGTCTATCCCATAAAATTCAAGTACAATACATCAAGTTTTGGCTGTAAAAAAGTAAAAAAAAAAAAAAAAAAAAAAAAAAAAGTCAAGGGGAATATATAGTTTTGCTAGGTACTGTAAGACATAGACTGGAGGCTCATTTTGCTCATCAGAGGGAGTTTCCCACATTTGTTGCAGCCAAAAGGCCCTGGAGTGCTGGCACCAGGGTAATTTGAAGCTAGGCTTTGTTAAATAAAGGCTGTAAATCAGAGCCTGCAGTGGAAAGACAGGAAAAGTGTATCACTTGGTGAAAAGCATGGCCTTGCACATGGAGAAGGGAAGTGAATGCAGCAGAGGATAATAAGGCAGCAAAGGGCGCCGAGAACGCTCAAGGTCACTGCAAACTTTCAGCCACGGAGGCTTAAATGTGATCTGACGTTTATGCCTCCGAGAGTGGTTTGAAAGCCTGGAATGTTTCCGTCATTATTCACTGTTCAGCATGTGATGGTTTCCCTGATTTTTGCCAGATAATGGCTGTTTGAGGGGGAGAGAGAAAATTTCAGTCTTGACAAAAGTGAAATTTTCAGAATTTTCTGGGCACAAACAAGAATCTGACCTAAAATCACTCCTTTTCGTCTTAGACAGCTTGCAGCTGATTACAGTAAAGCCTTTTCCTGCCTGCATTGTTTCACTTGGGGCCGT
This sequence comes from Gambusia affinis, assembly GCF_019740435.1. Classification (NCBI taxonomy): domain Eukaryota; kingdom Metazoa; phylum Chordata; class Actinopteri; order Cyprinodontiformes; family Poeciliidae; genus Gambusia; species Gambusia affinis. Next base: position 11,103,689 of record NC_057886.1, on the reverse strand, counting down.
GTCAAGTTTAGAAGAGCTCCTCAGACTTGCCCCACTTTAGCGCACACAACTGGAAGAAGAAGAAGAGGAGGAGGAGGAGGAGGAGGAGGATGTTGATTTTATTCGGGGGTTATGGTAACTTATTGCTTGGTTTACAAGCACCGTTCTCAGTCTGCGAGGCTTCTGTGTGAACGCTCGTTTGTCTGGCGTGCAGCACTGTGTGGATTCCATGGTAAATAATCAAATGTGCGTTTTATAAGGCCTGGATATGTCTCCGCCATCTGGAGCCATATTACAGCCAGTCAGGAAGAAGCTGCAGAAGTGCTTCAATCTTTTCCAACAATGAGGGGGAAAAAAAGCCATCCAGTCTGTTTTTAATATACTCTACAAGAAACTTTCAATTGGTTTCTTGATTAAATGCAAGTTAAGGAGCAGGAGTGTCACTTATCCCAGCACTTATAATTAGTAATTAATTTCCCATAACTTCCTGTATCTTAAATTGAATGATAAAGGGGAAGAAGGAAAAGGAAGTCATTTAATGAGAGTTGTATAGGTTTGATGGTTCACTTCTACCTAAGTGACTCTTTTGTGTTCGGCATGGTAATGGTTAGTATTTTAGCGTTTTATAACTCCAGAGCTGGTTGGTATGTTTAAGAGCCCTCAGCTTCTGCCCACATGATGAGCGCACTCTTAATAAGAGAGGAAGCAAAGACGAGCAGCAACCACACAATTGCTTTTCCTGTCTCCCTGCTTTCATGCGTTTATGCCTCGGACCCATGAGATCCATAAAGTTAAGTAGGATGCTCTGTTTTGTATAATCCATCAATCTCTTCAGTTTAATCCTCTCATGCTTCACATTTGTTACCCAACGGGCAGTAAACTGATTGGGCTCAGAAATATTGAGTTATGAACGAGCCCCTTGTCGGGGTATATACTCTTTGTGAGGAAGCACTTTACTCCATTAACAGCAACAACAGTAGCGGCCTCTCGACTGGCTCTCTGGCAGCCGACATTTCTCGTCATCACAAAGACAGCTTGTCCCCTCCCCAGACCTCTGGATGATAGTGGTGGCCTTATGTGGCCTCGGGTAGCACCGCCTGTCGCTCCACAGCGGGCCAACACGGGGGTTTAAACGCCCTGTTTGCAGGCACTACACGAGGTTATGTGGGTCTTGGCGCTCGGGTTGTCTGTCTGGACGCCTTCCACTGCATTTCAGATTTGGTGATGTTTCCTAGTCGGTTCCCAGCGATTTCCATCGTGAGGTATTTCAGTCGGACGCTCTTGTAAAGCTGATGTTTTTCCGTCAAAGCTGAGTGGATGAGACTTGCTGAGGGACGTGTAGCCTTGTGAGCTGGACATGTCTAGTCCTGGTTTGGCTTTGTTTGTAATTGTATTAGTCGCATATGGTATGAATCTGCTGCTTTAAAGCTGTATTTGTGTATCCTGTCTAGCTTCAGCAGAAGTGCTAATCTGGATGTTTCCCTCACAGTTATAAGTCGTGTTTTTTTTGTTTTTTTCTTCTTTCAAAATCCAGCTGGGGCTCCTACAGGAACCCTGTGCGGGGAGCCCTCGGCCCCCCTCAGGAGGGTCCAGCAGCCTCTCCTCTTCCCCAAGAACCCCCAGCCAGAGCTGACCACCATCCACAACTCTGGAGCCGCCATGATCTGGAACCAGAGACGAGAGGTACCGGTCGTTTCCAGCGATTATTTTCTGTTTCCACAACAGAGCAGGAGCCTATTTGGGCCCGGGGATCACGGATAAAAATCTATTTCAGTGGAAAATGTAGTTGGAATGGGTGGCTTAATTTGTCTTTTTGAAACTAATCCACGTTTTCAGATAAATATGCACTGACGTTTGTAATCCCAGCAGAGGTTTGGTTTTTCACACAGAGTTCTCGTCAGACATGGAAAGAATTTCTTAATAGAGCAAGTCTGAGTGAAGACATACTGAAACAAAATCCCTCCAATAAAATAAAATAAAAGGGTAACAAAATTCAGAACGTCTTGCAAAAGTATTCATTGTCCTAGAAATTTTTTCACACTTATTTTATTTAAAATGGAAAATGCACAGAAATCAGTCGGTCATGAAAATATGGCAAACTTAAAGCATTGCGTTCAAAGGTTCTTTGTCGTGTCATAAGCAGCTTGAATGTTTATGGAGATTTTGCACGATAAACCAGGAGAAAGTGGAGCTTGATTGTGAAGTGGAAGAAAAAGGATACATGGTTTTCATTGTTTGTTGTATTCTGGCTGCCTGAGTTGTTACTTTTACTATAGCAGCAATGAACTCTGTTAATTTTTTTAGATTTGTGCTCCATGCTAGTTTGCAGCCTCTGCATTTTATTACTGTCATTCGTAGAGTCAACATCTCACAAAATTACTGCTCAATTTGCTTCAAACCACATGAAAACATGCCTAATTTACATTTCCTGTTTTTCTTCTTTGCTTAAAATTCTCATAAAAGTTGGACAGAGACATAGCTATAGAAACTTACAACCAGGCAATCACACACTCCTACCTGGGGACAATTTAGAGAGACTGAGGGAAGTAGCAGGAGCACCAGGCAAAGGGAGAACATGTAGAAAGACTTCATGCTGGGATTCAAACTCGGGACCGTCTTGCTGCAAGGCAACATTGCTACCAGCTGCTCCACTATTTAGCTACATTATCATGATATTATAATTAAATAATTTCAAAATAAGGAGCAGACACCAAGACACAATCAATTCACAAACCATCAACTTCCAGTTGATGTTTGTTTAGAACAAACTAAACGAAACAGAGCATATTGTCATGTATCGATGACCAGTTTGATACTATTGTCCCTTCTTTTTCTGACCTTTTAGGGTGAGAACGGCCAGGAACAAGCAAACTATGGTAAGTACCCTGACTTCCTCCACTGTTTTTACAAAAACAAATCCTTTAAGTGTCTGTCACAGGACGGCTGTGACTAAACAGTAGGGCATGACTTAGATTACTCAGTGAAAGGCTCCATGGTGTACGAAAACAGACCAGGTAATTCTACTCTTCCTGCCCCTTCAATATCAGCTTCTCGTCTTTACTAGGGGAAAAAAAAAAAAGACAGGATTCAACTTCTCCCTTTCTGAGTCAACAACACATGATCTCTTTGATGTGGTTTGTTCCTGTCATGATGGCACGGCGATCTGGAGTCAAGCAGCTGTTCTTTGATGGCAGGCTTCACTTAGTATGAAAAGCTTTTCATTAATCACCAGGTGCAAGATTTGAACAGAGTGGCTGGCTCCTCCGATAATAACAGGGGTCTGCAGCCTGGTTTGAATGAAAATATTGAAACTAAAGCTACCTTTGTTGCCTTTATGTGACGTATTTCCTCTGCGTTTATGTTGGCAGCGAATTTCAGTTTATGAACACAATCCAACTCCTGTTTTGGTGGTTTAACCGTATGCTAGCAGGAAGCGATGACTCAGCAGACAAGACGGACACATTTAGAAAGGTCAAATATCAGAACATCTGCGTCCGCACTCACCGCGCAGTGCAGTCCCGCTGTCTGTGGCGAAGGGCCCGTTAACTTAGAACGAATACAGTTGTCACAGCTGCTTCTATTGCCCTTCCCCTGTCGGGCCTCCAGTCTGATTTGCTTTTCAGAACGATTAAAGTGATGACAAACAGCGTTTACTAGGCATGGACTGTTATAGGATTCTCATGGTATGATAGCATAAATAGAAATTTCACACGTACTTACTCAGAAATGCAGAACAGAAACTAATTGCTTTTAGTTTAATCAGAAAAGCAACCATAACTCATAGTAGTGCATAAATTAAAGATGGATTTAGCACAATAATGTCATCTATACCAGAAATTAGATTTGTTTAATACATTTAAGGAAATAATTGGGAGCAAATACCTGCTAAATTTAGTAGTAAATGAATTAAGTATTTTATATTGATAAGCTAAGGGGTCTGTTGCTTAAGACAGGCTGCTAATGTAGCTTCAGATTAGCATTACTTTAACGCAGAGCTTTTTCAGTTTCCGCACTGGTAGTCTTTCTCTTACAAAACTGGAAATATCGCCAACAATTTGGTCGGAAAGTTTTTTTGTTCATTTGTTTTGTAAACATGGGAATGTTAATATTAGCTTTCTTTCTGCTAGCTTAGCAACTGGGTAAAGATATTCTCTCCAACCTGTCAGCTAATCTGCATTGCTGACTCTGGTGTCTTTCTTCATCCCCTTGACATTTTATCCTTCCACTCAACTTTCCATTAATATACTTGAATACAGTCTCTAATTATTCAACTACTTTTGAAGTGACCATATACTGGCTTACATTTTTTCTGTAGACTGTCAATAACTCAAGACACTAATTGTATCGACCATACGCCATTCAAATTGATTAAAAAAATGCTTAAAATATGTCACTGTGTGCAAGAAATCCAAAGAATAAGCTTCACTTTTAGAATTGAATTGTTGTAATCCATAAACATTTTGATAATATTCTAATTTAGCAAGGTGTGCCTGCACTTTTACACCATGCTTGGTGCCTACTGTGGAAAAACAGCAGCACTTCAGATAAAAAAGGAGCTCAGGGCCTCAACATGATTTGCATGTTCGCTTAGGCAAAGCTGCTCACACACAAACATTCTTCTTTATGCTTATTTCTGGGTCAGCTCTGTTGTTGACCAACCAGCTGGCCTCCAGAGTCGCACTCTAAACAAAAATAAGTTTGATTCCTCAAAAATAACTAAACCTATTGATTTGCTTTTTTGATTGAGCTGTTCAATTTAAGATAAATCCACCATCAATGCTCCTTTTGTTTTTCAGAAATGTTCTGTCTGTTGCTTCATGTTAACACCTTTTGATTTTTTTTTTATTTATTTATTTATTTATTTTACATTTATTGTGCATTGATGACCATGGATTGACCCTAAAGGTCAGCTTTTGGTTAGTCGGTACTGATCTACTTATAGCAGCCGCCCATTACAAAACCAGTTCAGCCTTCTGCCACAATACAGCAGCAGTGGTAGACCATCTGTGGTTTCTTATGAATGTCTGGAGCACATCTTCAGCCGCTCATCAAATGATATCTGCTGTAATCCAATTAGCAGTTTTGTGGTCAGAATCGGTTAAACTTAAGCACCCTGTGGTTTTTTTATTGTTGCCGTATCTGTAGAGAGGCCTGAAGATGTGGAGGGGGAGCTGGAGGAGCCCGAACTGAAGGAGACGTCACAGGCCCCTGACCCGTCGGGAGGTGCCAACGCTGCCGCAGGCGGCCGGAGAAACCCTCCTGGTGGCAAATCCAGCCTCATCCTGGGTTGAGACAACTCCTTTTTCTTTTTTTTATATATATATATATTTTTTTTTGTTTTTTGTTTTTCATTCAATCACTCTTTTTTTTATTTTTTGAAGATAAAAACACCCCCCGCCACTGTCTTCCTCTTCATCAACATGTCACTGTCTCTTCTTGTCGTCCTCCTTCACGTGGCGTCACGTCCATGGACTCTCATGTCCTCTCACTCCACCCTCAAACCTTTCGTTTGATCCTTTTTTTTTTCTATTGAAAGAAGAAAACTGTTGACAAAAGCACTTTATGTATCTCCCACACCCCTCCCATTTCAGCCCATCCTGTAGTGCATCGCGCCTGCTGGGAAAGGCATGACATGATTTTAGCTTGTCCCTCATTCCTTCCTCCGTTGTAAATGGTAAAACAGACAAAAAAAAAACTAAAAAAGATTTGATGTGTGGATTTCTAAATACAATAAAGATTCATATGAAATTGCATTTGCTGGATTTCCTTCTTTCCAACTTGGTATGAGGAACCCCTTAGGACGAAATGTCATTGCTGACCATCCAGTCTAGACGTCATGTATGCAAGACGACCGTTAATACTCTCCTCTTCAGTTTCCATCTGCATAAAATGTCCAGAAGCAAAGAGCCTCTTAATATTTATGTGTGCTGAAATGAAGCCTTGTGGCGGCAGCTGTGGAGAGAGAAGACAGGCTCCAGACTGGAAATCTGCCCAGCTGAAGTAACAAAGATGACTGCTGCAGTGACCTGTGTCAAAATGAGAATAAGAAATATTTTTAGGACCTCACAAGCTGGATATTTGGCTTTCAGAGCGTTTCTGTTCAAGATGAGTGTTGCCTTTTGACAAGCCTGAAGGTTGGGGGGGGGTTTAAACAAAACATGGAAAATGATTCCTTATTTGGTTTTAGGCTCAAGGTTTCACCTGTGTAAATATCAATAGGAACACAAAGGTTGAAATCATACTTTGTAAAAAAAAAAAAAAGTATTTTCCCATTTTCTGCTTATTTTTATTTTTAAAAACAAATGTAATTGATGCTTAGCTTGGCTGATTGCACAACCACTTAACTCTTAAGTTCTTGCTTTTAGATTATGTTTATCACCTAGATGGAGGTGTATTGTTTTTATAAGTCTGAGCTCCTTACAGTAAAGCATATAGAGGCAGATCCTCCTTCAGATTACTCATGATGGATCTTAACCTGAAGATCTTAAACCCCTCTTTAGAAAAAATGGACACAGCATCTCGCTTCTAAAGGACCCAGTCGCCTGTATGTATATGTATACGTACTTAAAACATCAAACTTGAAGGAGACGTGTTGGAAATAAAAGCTGAGGCATTTAAAGAAGCTGCAGTGATCTACAGCTCAGGAGAAAGAATGTGTTAGCAAAACAACTATTAATTGTGCAGTCCATACAAATGGTCATTATGGGAGAGATTTGTTTAAACCTTCACATAAGCCAGGTGGGGGATACCTTTGATGAGTAAAACAGGATACGGTTTCAATAAGAACTTTTTGTTGTTGATTTTTGGTCCATGAGGTGGGAAACCCTGAACACATAATCCCCAGTCATGGGCATTCTCTTGTTTAAAAGGGGCAGCATAGCAAGCTGAATACAGGGCATAAAACCAGTTAGAGGCTCAAAAAAAGAGTTGAGACTAAGAGTTTTAGAATAGTCCTGTCAAAGTTCAGACTAAAATTCAATTCACAATCTGTGGAATGACTTAAATGAATGTTCACAAATGTTTTCTGTTCAGCCCGATTTGAGAATAAGCTACTTTTCTAGGACTGGGCAGCATGAAGACATGCCCTAAAAGAACAAGAAGAAGAAGTGATTCTACAAAATATTCACTCAGTAGCACTGAATACCAACAGGATTTATCTTCTATGTTACAATTATGTGTCACTTTGTGTCCACTAAAAGACAATGGGGTTTGTGGCTAGTGACAAAGCAAGAAAAATATTCTAGGCCTTTAAATTACATGGTTGCTTTGTATCTTACCTACTCGTCAGCTACAGCAACTCCTTCAGGCCCAGCCCTAGAGCTGCTTAGTGCTGTGCAGCAGCGGTGTGTTTCAGCCATTTTTATTTTTTTTTTTTTATTTTTTTTTTTGCCAGAAAAGGCATGCACGGTCACTCGGATCAGGAAAAGAACTTCCTGCCCTGGAGAAAGGCTATGATGTTTTATTGCACTCAATGAAAGCTTGTTTGCAGCCAGCGTTGTGTCAACAGGGAAAGTCCCGTGCCCTGAAGAGTTGGTCTAAATATCTGCTGCTGCTTCAACCTTCTGATGCACATATGACCAAAACAAATAATAAACTAAACAGTCTTGAGATTTACTGACAGGTTTTTTAAATGTTTTGTTCATTTTTACTATTTAGATGGCAAATTAAATTCAGAAATATGCAAAGTTATACATACAGTGGACATTTTGCATATATTTTACGTTAAAAGTTCTTAAAGTGATTTTTTTTAGTGCTTATTTTAGTTTAAGACACTTTTGTTTGCAAAAGCAGTCTTAATTAACATGTTCACATTACATCAGCTAATAATGTCAAACTACATTTTGTTGGGATGTTATCTTAATGACTAAAGCAAAATAGCACATACATGTAAGGTGGGAGGGAAAAAAATAAAAAGATTTTTACCAAACGTTTGTTGTGAATTTTAATTCAAACCCCTCCTACTATGTGATCCCTAAGTTAAATCTAACTTACGTTTGCAGTTACGCTTGTGCGTTCCAAAATGGGTGTAAATACTTTCCGAATGCACTGTCACGTTAAGCTTTGCTCTTTTGTTCTGGCCAGCAGCTAATCAGTTTGGAGCCAGACTCTGTTGTCTATCCGCTTTGATTATCCGACTAATCTTTCCGCAAAGATGGGAGATTACCATTTTCCTGCCCCCACCCCGGCACGACCCGAGTTATTTATCCGCCGCGTGTGTGTGACATGTGTTTAAGCGGCCTCGCTTGTTTGCTGTTTAATTGATCGACGGTTCCACTAGTCCATGTGTAGTCCAGATGAGGCCAACCGGAGGTCTCCGAGGAGGAAGAGGAGGCGTGAGCACGGGAAGTCGAGTGGGGAAATGAGGTGAGTCATCTCTGAGTGATGTGCAAACAGCCTGTTAATCGATACCACCATTTAGTCACGTGCACTGACTCTGCAACTATTCAGAAGAGGAAGTGTATTCAGACGGCCTGCAGAATAACTGTTGGTCATTAAAAAAAACAAGCAAACAGTGAGATTGAGCACAGTCCTGCTTTTTGTTGATTTCCTGGCCTCTCTGTGAGCAAGCCAGGAGTCATCGTGGTCTGGCAGACTCAGAACTGTACTGCCTCCCATATCGGGATGTGAAACAGAAAGCACCCGCTGATATATGGATGGGACTGTTTCTGTAGCAACAAAGGGACTTGAAAGCTCCTTGTACTATCCCCTGTGGCTTATATCCCACCTCCTAAACTGGAAGAGATTGGAGGAAGGGCACTAGTGGCGAAAAGAATGATGAGATAAACTGGGACCTTTTGTTTCTGCTTTTCCTCTGGGGGAAATGAGACCAAACAAGACACACATACTATAGCAGGGGTGTCAAAGTCAAATGGACGGAGGGCCAAATCAAAAATTTAGCTACAAGCCGAGGGCCGGACTGATCGAATGTTCATTGAGATTTTTTTAAATGACGCATTTCGTCTAGTGCAGCGGACCGTCCCAAGCCTTCGTAAATTTACTGCGGACCGGACTGTGCAGAGGATCGAACGGGGTGCGTTGTGAGGATCGAACGGGGGGGGCCGGTTCTAATAATAAATCAAGATCATCCCAGGGGCCGTAGAAAATCTTCTCGCGGGCCGGATGTGGCCCGCGGGCCTTGACTCTGACATATGTGTACTATAGTAACTGACTGACTGATTTTGTAGGTCCCTGAGGACAAAGGGAACCTTATAAACTATTGTCTTCATGAAATTGTCTACAGTTAAAATACTTTGTTCACGTTGTGTATTACTCTGTATGAATAGGTTTCACAACAGTAAGCACATAATTGTGATTCTGTCTTTGTTTCTCATGTGTACGCTCAGAATATCTGAGGAAGTCAAAAAAAAGGGATCTGATCTTCATCACCATACTAAGCTTCATAAAACAATATTAACATTAGATTATCTTTTTTTTCTGTATATTTCCTGTGGGTAACGCTTCACATTATTTTTAGTATTGTCCTAGGCTACAAATTTGGTTTATTCTTAGCATTAGTCATTTTTTCTGTAGCTATTTTGTTGCTAGATGTGGTTATTTATTTTATTTGTTATGGTAAATTCGTACAATACAATGGAATTTTCTAAACATTTTATGGATTATAAAGAACAGCAAACGGTCATTCTTTGAACGTGTAGCCTTAAGTGGTCACATGTACTAAAATCAAAAGCTATTTCAATCAAAAACCTCTTAACAGACCGAGTTACATGTCAACATAGGACCTTGCAGTATGAGACGGTGCATTGTCATGCATGAAGATGATTTTGCTACTGAAGTTACGGCTCTTTTTTCTGAATCATGAAAGAAGGTGATCAGTCAGAAAGTTTATATACTTTGCTGAGGTCATTTTCACACCTCCAGGGACTCTGAAGGGGCCGACCAATGATTCTCTCCCCATGATTTCGGCCCAAACAATGACTCCACCACCTCCTTGCTGACATCACAGCCGTGTTGGGACGTGGTGGCCGTCCACCACCAATCTGCTACTGCGTCCATCTGGACCATCCAGGGTTGCACAGCAGTCATCAGTGAACAAGTCTGTTTGAAAATTAATCTTCATGTTGGGCCTACTGCCACCGTTTCTGCTTGTGAGTTCTGGTTAGGGGCCCAATAGTAGGCTCATGGACTACAAGCCTCTGGACGATCCTCCACCTTGAGGTTCCAGAGGCTCCAGCAGCCTCAGATAACTGTTTGCTGCTTTGTTTTTAGTTACTCCTCCCCTTATAGAGTTGAAAAGACTTGCTTGCCATGACATATTATGACAAATGTTTAAGTTTGGACACACCTTCTAATTGAATTCAATTAGAAAGTGTTTCCAAACTTTTGGTCTGTACTGTATATGTGTTTCAAAGCAATTCTAATCGTTTAGCAATTTTTTTGTTGCTATTTGACAATCCTGTATGATGTACTCTGTCTTTTATGTTCTTTTGCCTAGAAACAAAAGAAGTGATTTGGAGAGAGTCTGGACAATCCGTTACGATCCGATGCAGAATTAATACTGATCAAGATTTTCTGGTACTGAAAATGGGCCTTAACGAGGAGACTGAGGTTGCCGTTATCAACAGAGCCTTTAGAAAAACATATTTTCATAAAGGAATCGCAGGAAGAGTTCAAACAAGTGGAACATTCCCAAGTGTGGATATTGTAATTGAAAACTTGAATGTAAATGACTCAGGGCCATACTGGTGTGTGTATTCAAAACTGGATGACGACTACCATCAACTGGTCACAAAAGGTAATGGATCTGTTCTTCTAACGGTGACCGGTGAGTATGTTGTTCTATGAACTGGATTTTAACTCAGCTAATATATGCAGCTAGACAGTGTTTTGCTTTGTGCTCCATATTTCTGCAATGTACAGCAGCATCCATCAACATACACAGGATATATTTATTAAGGTTTCTAAATAATGATGGGACTGAATTAAAAAAGCATAGCAAGTTTAATGTAAATGATAGTTTTCTAAACTTAAGCAATTAACTTGACATTTAAAATATTTCAAATGAGAAGATGTTTTAAAATATAAAATTTCAAAAATAAACATACAACGTCCTGCATGAAAAATAACAAGAACTTTATGTTCGTAATTTCAAGGATATACTCGTGAATCAACAACAGCCATAACGGGAGAGGCAAAATGTGATGCATCAAGTCTTTCGTTGGTTGTGGTTTATGTTCGCATCATCGTCATTGTTCTGATTGGCCTCATGCTAGGTTTTAGCATTTTGATCATGCACAAGGTATGTTCATGTTTTTTCTTTTCTTTTCTGAGAGAATGTGCCTTTGGTTGCATCTCTGCAGGGATGTACCACATGTAATTAAATACAGTTAGAGTCAGATGAGTTATTCGTTAAATTCTGCAAATGTCTCTTATTCACATCATCCTAATACTGTGATTTGTTTTGACATCTCATTCCTTAGTCATCATTACGGTTCTTTAAAAATATTTTCTCATTCTTTATTCACAATTACATCCTACAGTCAGCAGGTGGCAGCAGGATCCCTGTTCCACCTCATGTATGGTTATTTATTTTGTCTCATCATTTTTTGTTTTGCAGAATCACAACAAACAACCACTTGAATGACGCGTTGTGATGATTTTAATGAAAAAAGAAAAACATACAAGTCTGGAGACATGAAACACAGGATATCAAGTACGGACAAAAAGCAAACAATGAGCAAAAGATTGGAGAAACAGGTGATGGAGCCAAATGGAAATTAGACATTGAAACAAAACTAAAATCCAAAATATAAATACTGAGATGTAAAGTGACACAAGAAACAAATAGACCAATGAGGGGAAACACAGAGATTGAGGGTAAAAGGACCTGGAAACCAAAGTGCAAAATCTCACAAATCTGACATTGTCATATCCTTTAGATATGACAATCATATTTAAAGGAATTTGAGGTCTGTATAAAGCACAATTGTTGTTCTATAATGACTTAATTCACAGTTCCAACATGATGTTTGATGATGTAGACCTATTAAAACTTGGTATTTTGGTGAGAAATAACTTTTTCTTTCTTTCTTTTTCTGAGAAGAATGTCAAAGCCTTATTATCTGCTATCGATGCAGATTTGCTGAGCTGCCACAAGAGAGCACTATTAATGCGACAAAGCACAGGGCTTCCAATTTTTGGTAACTCCACACATTTGACGTCCTTCTGCAAGAATAAAAAGAAACAAAGATGGTGAAAAAAAAAGTTCTTAATAATGGAAGAGAGACTGACCATCACAAAACTCAATATTATAAGCCTTTAATTGGGAAATTGCACTTGAAGCAAAGGTGTAGGTGAATACAATTTCTTTCTCCATCAAAAAGCACTCAGAAACTGTGACAAAGTCTGACAGGAAGAGTTCTGGCAGACTGAAAATCACTCAGAAATCATTTCTGAGAATTAGCAGCTATCGTGACAAGCAGCTCGTAGTACAACAGATTTCAAGCTGCAGGTTTGACACAACAGAAGGACCATATAACCCCAGTGTTGGACTCCCTATTGATCTGCAGGATCAAATTTAAAATGTCAGTTTTTCCTATTAAATCATTAAATGCTAAAGTTGATGTAATTCATAAAGTCTAAACTTAAATCTCAAGATGACTGAGTCTTCTCTGCCACAGGTCCCAGACTCTGGAATAATCTGCCTCTAAAGTGTTGCAGATTTAAAATGCTGCAACATTTTAAATCTCTGAAGAAGACACATTTCATGAACTGACTTTTAAAACATATTAACATAAACTTTATCTTTTTTTTATTAACCAATCTTTCATATGCTATTTACCTTTTTCTATTGCCTGCATTTATTGGTTTTTATTTCTCTTCTATGTTCTTGGTGCACCATTGTCATGCATTTATTTTGGCAGTTTAGTTTGCACAGCATGAGTTCTTGGAAATGTGTGTCTTACGTCTGTGACAAACGCCAGCAGTATTTGCGACGTCTTCCTGCAACATGTGAATCTACACAATGTGGTAAAAACAAGAGCACATGTACAAGTACAGCATCATAACTGGAGAGACCCTTTTCAAAGGCAGATGTCAACATGTCTGCAGTCTGGGTGAAGATCTGTGCCATTCTTTGTCTGTGCTATTCAGCAGGTAAGCCTGAGAAGGATGTAATGGCAAACCACCATTCTGTTTATTTGGCCTAACAACAATTTAACTGATGCTGCTGAAGCTTTGTGACTATCTTATGAAATGTTTTGTTTTCATATTCAGAGATGAAAGAAGTGGTTTGGAGAGAAGATGGAGAATCCGTCACAATCCAGTGTAGAGCCAGGACAATGAAGTATCGTTCTCTGCATTTTAAAAGGGGCCTCTGGGCAGATTTTGATATTGCTAAAATAATTAACAAAAACAAATTGAGCAAAACACAGAGAGACAGAATGAAATTCTCTGGAGAAAAATTAGCTGATGTCAAAAATATGAAGGACAGAGTTCAGTTTAAAGGAACATTCCCAGACATAGATTTTCTTCTTAAAAACCTGACTGTTGATGACGCAGGAGCATACTGGTGTTTGTATTCAGACGACAAAGAAATGATAAAAGGTGAAGGATCCATGATCGTTGCCGTCAAAGGTGAGAATATCCATCCATCCATCCATTTTCTTTACACCCTTCTTCCCTAAATGGGGTCGGGAGGGTTGCTGGTGCCTATCTCCAGCTGCGTTCCGGGCGAGAGGCGGGGTTCACCCTGGACAGGTCGCTAGTCTGTTGCAGGGCAACACAAACACAACTTACAAGACAAACATGCAAACCATGCACACACACACTCACACCTAGGGAGAATTTAGAGAAACCAATTAACCTGACAGTCATGTTTTTGGACTGTGGGAGGAAGCCGGAGAACCCGGAGAGAACCCACGCATGCACAGGGAGAACATGCAAACTCCATACAGAAAGATCCCCGACCGGGAATCGAACCCAGGACCTTCTTGCTGCAAGGCAACAGCTCTACCAACTGCTCCACTGTGCAGCCCAGGTGAAAATATTTTTCTTGTAAATTACTGCTGCATTTAGCACAAGAAGGCTTCGCACAAAACATGAAATTAAATGAATACGCGCACACCATAGCAAGGAGGAACTCCAACTGTGAATCTGATCTGGCAGTGATGTAAATATGCTTTTGCAAAATGTACACATATTTAAACCGAAAGCAGAAAGTAATACTTCAGAGTTTTCTGTTTTGTCCGAATCCAAACAAAGATATTTGCATTTATTTTTAACTTCACTTTAAAAGCAGATTTTTAACCTCTCTGTCTAAACTTGAAGAAAACAGTTATGCCAGAGCAGAAGCGGTGCAGGGCTCTGATGAACCAGCCATGAACATGCCCTTGGTGTATGCTGTCCCTGTTGCAGTCGTCTTCCTTGGCAGCATATTGATCTTCATCGTTTGGATCAAGCGCAGGGTACTTTTAACTTTTTTTGAATGCCAACTTAATGTGTCTGTCTGTGCCTTCAATATCTGGGCTCTTATTACAGTGCAATTCTCACATTGTGCAGGTGCAATACTAAATTGTGTTTTAAAAAAGATTTAGCAGAATTCTACATGTCCGTTTCTTTAAAAGATATAAATAAGAATCCACCAGCATAACTGTGACAGAAATTACCAGTTCAATGAGCATTTAGAGGGTTTGGAGGAACACTAGGAGTTACACCAATTTTAGTACAAAATGCCAAAAATAACGTCCAGTATGAGTATAACCTTTAATACATATTTCTTTGTTTGTTTTATAAATTTGGATGTTCCAGTTACTCTTAATTATTTCGACTTTGCACTTTGAATGTAGTGCTGTTTACAACTTTCTCCTGCTGTTTTGCTTTTATTGCTTTTGTGGCGTTAAACTGTGTTGCAAATGCACAAAATTGGTGTTTCTGTTGTTCATCCTGCCTGATGAGCAAAACCGCAACTCAGTGTGGTTAAACAGAAATAACATCCTCTGATACAAGCTTTACCTTTCTACCAATTTAACCTACACATTTTTATTTCTGAAGTATGTAAGAACACTTCCATTCTGTGTTACACATTTATTGATGAACTCCCTTCTGATCCATCTGACATGGTAATCTTTTGAACAGACACGGTCCTCAGACATCACAGTTGAGCAGACATATGTCTATGCTGAGACACCCCATTCTTGTGTGGAGGAAGAGCATGTTGAGGCTGAAGCTGAGGATGAGACTGAGAGGGTGCAGATTGCAAACCCGACTGAGTCACCCAACACCCTGGACCACAGCGTCAAAAGTGATGCGTGTTAAAAACTACATCGCTTGTCAAACCACTCAGATTTCTAAACCAAGGTTTTGCATGTGTGCAAAAGTGTCAGCTGATGCCACACTTGAACAAATTGTGTACAGTTAAAGATGAGGGGAAAAAAAATCATTATCATGACTAGTATTTACACCTGTATTGTTTTGTCTTTGCATGCTCCTTTTTTCTTTTCTTTTTTACCATTTTATTCTCTGTTTTAATAAGGTTTTACTTGAATAGAAGTGTACAATTATAATTTTAGATAAGATATTACAAACTATTAATGCAGAAGTCAATATCAAGAATGTTTATATCAATCAGGAAGGAAAAAATGAAGGTGGAAACAATAAGTAAGGACTTTGGAGAAAAATAAAGCAAGTGTTTTTGTATTTTTCTTGCATGATGTATCCCTTGGTCAAAGTCACACACTGTTACTCATGAATAAAGAATACATGTAAAGCATGAATAATCTCATGAACCATGCATTATAGCATATTGTTTTTTGTTGTATTTTAACTGATTAACAGAGAAATACCGCAATTCACTTTTGCTCTCCATAATATAAGTGCCTGCTACTTTTGAAGCTACTTTTATTTATAAAAGCAATAATTTTGTCTGACTGCAAATGCATAGGTTCGCTACCCCACCTTACTTACTAAGCATAAATATATCCATTTTGTTCTCGGACAAATAACTCTTACACTTAGTTTTTGCCTGAAGACTGTTTCCTCCAAGCAGAAGAAACAGTCACGTTTGCTTTATTGCCACAAGAGGGCAGTGTTCTCTTCTTCTTCCTTTTAATCTGTTCCGGGTTTTCCTAGGTCTCCCCAGCGAAACATCCTGTATCCATTTCGTCTCGTCCTCTGTATTTTCTACCCTCAAACCAACAACCTTCATGTCGGCTTTTATCACATCCATTACAAGAGGGCAGTGTAAACAAAGTAAAACTGGCAATCCACCTTCTTTTCAGTAAGAATTACATTTATATGTCATATGAGATGTAAAAGATTGAAAGAAAACAAACAAACAAACAAAAAGTTTTAAAAATATGCATGCTCAAACTTTAATGCCACTGTTTTCAGCTTTTTTGTGATAGAAAACAACTAAGAATGGTATAATTACAAGAATGAAAAATAAACAGAAAATATCTTGCTGCTTCAGAATTCATCTAAATAGTAAAAAAGAAAAAGAAAAAGCCTTTCTGGAAGACTGGCAAGAAAAAAAAAGATATTCTAAAAAAACAAAGCTCAAAGAACTTCTGTTTACAGTTTGGAACAAGACTGGAGTGTTCACAAAATGTTAGCATCTCACAGAGCCTTTTTCAAGTTATCTCACAATAGTTAGCATAGCTTGTGGCCTAGCTACTAAGATGTAGCTTTTTAACTAAACTAACTGGCCAAGCCTTGAGAAAAAAAAGCCTCCAACAGGCTGATAAGTTGCAAAGATCCAGAGAGAACAGGAAAACCTCTTGTTGCACACGCCACAAATTTGGGCTTTTTGTTAGTGGATTGAGGAAGCTTGTTATTGAAACAAACCTGCAAGACGTCTTGCCAAACTGTGAGAGCAACAGCTTAAAGATTTTGTTGCTAACACTGCTAACAAGAATAGTATGGTGCCACTTCTCTTTTCTACTCTTTTCTTTTTCTGAACATAGCTCAGGTAGTTTGCAAATATACTAACAAGAAATCATCAAAGCAGTATATTTATAATTGCTTGCAAAAAATGTATTCACTTAAACTTTTTTCATTTTGTTATCTCTTCAAGCACAAACTTTAATGCCACTGTTTTCAGTTTTGTGATAGAAAAACACGTCAAATTGCACAATTGTGAAGTTGAGTAATAAACCAAATTGTTTGATGAAGTGTGATTCACCACCTTTCTTGCTGGCAGTGAATTATTTTAACAATTCTAACTATTTCATGCCAATTTACTTGGGAAAGGACAAATATGACGATTATAAGAGTTTTCAGAATGACTTTGTTGCACTACGGAAAATAAACCATCTAAAAAAAAGAAAGCCAGGCCAAATGTTTCAAGTCTTTCAATAATACTTCCTGTGTCTTTACCATAGTGTCGACTTCTCTAATTCTGCAAAATCAACTTAAAATCCCCGGCCTTAGACTGGAAATATGCTTCCTGTGCAATGAAAATAAAATGGATCAAAATCTGAAATAGTACCCCTTAAATGCCAAACGTTTTTCAGTGATTTCAGGACCAGAAGCATGAAGAAACCAAACATATACAACTTTTCTCTGTTATTTTTCTTCAGACTGCAGCTCCAAAACTAAGTGTTTTATATCCACTTTCGAAAGAAATTGAAAAAACTCTTAAGGTAGTCTCAGTTCCTGCACCGGCTGCTTGCCAAATGTAGTTTCTATTTATACGTGTTGTCAAAGATAAATAAGAGTGGGTTGCAAACTGAATATGCTGACAGCTTCCCGCCCACATGAAAGCTGTTCTATATAGGTCATGTGTTTTTGTGAGCTGTCAACTTCGACTATGTGATTGAAAACGTTTCTGACTGCGGCGTCAGAACCGGACGGAACTTTGCGAATGTCAACTTTCAGCATGTCTGCTGTCTGGGTGAAAATGTCCACCATCCTTTGCCTCTGCTACACAGCAGGTAAGACTCAGTCAAATGAAATTATAAACATTTACATGGGTGTTTAAGACAATGTGATGGGGGTATTAAAACTGGCTTTTTGTGTTTTGTTTTGTTTTGTTTTGGCTTTTTTTGTGTAGAGATGAAAGGTGTGGTGTGGAAAGAAGTTGGGCAATCCATTACAATCCAGTGCAGAATTGGGTCTGTTCAAGATCATCTGAACTTGAAAATGGGTCTCATTGAGACTGAGATTGTTTCAATAAACAGAGAGCCAAAAAAAGAAATAATTCATCAAGGAATGAAAGAACGAGTTCAGACGCATGGAAGTTTCCCCAACTATGACATTCTCATTAAAAACTTGCGTGAAAATGACACAGGACCATATTGGTGTGCTTATTCAAAAACAGAAGACTATAGTTTCATCACCACAAAAGGTGATGGATCTGTGCTGCTGGTGGTGACTGGTGAGTATTTATTTTGTCCTAGATGTTGCTACTTGCTAATAAAGCAAATAAAAACTAACTATAGTTAAAGGCTTTTTAGTTAGAAAGGCTTTCATACTTAGATAAATCCGTTTAAAACAAAATTAGCAAGCAAAGATTGTGACATGAATCACATCACTGCTTAGTTTTGGGTGTTTTCCTATCAAAGTTTTTAGCCCTCTGATAAGACGAAAACAACGAGACACAATATTATTTAATACAAAAATGCTTTCCTAGAGACTCTACTGTGGAGCATAAATAATGACATATGGTTTTGATTTTAAGAGAAAAGAAAACAAACGCCATCACCATCAACTCCTCCGCAGAGAAATTGTGAAGGAGCAGATACGAACATGGTGCTGCTGGTGGTCGGCATCTTTGTTGGTGTCCTGCTCATCATGATGCTGGGCTTTGTCCTGTTTATCACTCGCAAGGTACGAATTCATGTTGTTTTTGTCTTTGTGGAGTTTCTTAAGTTCACTGTTTCCCTTTGACTCACAACTGCTGTTTGTGTCTCCGCGGGGGTTTCAGGATCAGTCAGCCTTCCTGACATGAAGTGTCACTCATATTCTTTTAGCCAAACTGATAACAAGTCAACAAGAACCTGAACCTCAAACCTAACAGCACAATGAGGTTTCTAACTCTGTGAACAGGAAGAACTTGTACTTATAATACTGAACTTCTTCACAGGTCTTTCAAAGACAATTAGCTAAACTGAAACCCTTTTTGTTTCAACATCAAAAGCAAAAGTAAAATAATAAAAAAAAAGATTTATGTAGCACTTTTAAAGACATGAACAAAAGAAGAGAAAAGGTGCTAGAAAATATAGGATTACAACCCCCCCAAAGCTCAATTTATTTAATAAAATGCATTTTTAAATATTACTGTGCTTCCTAGAAGATAGCTAAAAACTCAATTCATAGTATTCAAACTTTTTGGAAAGCAGTTCCAGAAAGTTAAACAACGGTTAAAAATGCTCCGTCAGGTTTTGTTTTAATCCCTGAATGTGGCACAGCTGCTAGAACCTCAGACACCAACTAAGGACAAATGAATGTAAAGGTTTGAGGAGGTGCAGGTCCGTGAAGAGCTCTACAAATTCAAATGGTCTTATTCTAAATATCGCTGTAGACAGGAAACCACAGATGCCAAACAAGAAATCGCTTAATGTACAAAAATCAGACCTAGTCAGTAAATTAATGAATTAGATGGTAACCATTTGCAGATGCTTCATGTTTTTTTGTGTTTATGTAAGCAAGTAGGAAATTACAATAATAAAGCCTAGAAGAGATAAAAGTATGTAAAAGAAATCCCAGCTTGCACAATGGAACTCAAGTGTGCAATGTTTCATAAAACATAAACAATAGCAGGGATTTGTCATGAGTTGGAACAAAAAACCTCGTTCAAAATATATCCCAGTGTTTGTCATAGTAGAGCACAGCTGCTTACATCATAGGTGGCTAAAAGACCTGGAGTTTTAACAACTAAGGGAATATTTTCTCAGAAGTAAAGAAAAATCATTTTAGCATCTTATTAATTTACTACAAGAAGGTTTTAGCCATCAATCTGTTCATCGTGTCTTAACACTGATGCAACACATGCAAACTTGAAACCTTGTGAAACTTGGAGGAAATGTGGAATTGCACAGCCACCGCATTGCACTGATAAGAAATGTTTAACAAAGAAGTAGCATGTGACACGGAAACAATGGGGCCCCCAACACATATCTTTGATGTACGTCGTTTCGGAACAGGCGTATATCAAACCAGCGTTTAACCTGTAGCTTGAGGCAGCAGTAGAAAACAGTCTAATGAAAATTCTGTTAAATATGCATTTTATGAAACTATATCAAACCTGATCTAATGAGTTGTTTTGCAGCTTTTTACATGTCACAGATTACTATTCCAGATGTCATATTTTAAACATTTTATCCAGAAATGCTTTTAAATTTGTCCTGATCATTTTGACTTGTGTTATTTGTGTGTCTGATCTGTTGCAAAGCACGAAGATGGTGCTTTTTATCCAGAACAAAAAAAATGTGTCACTCAAACTATTGAAAAACATGTATTTTCTTGATTTTTATTTTTTTTTTTAAGTTGTTTGTATTTGGTTTCAAACTCATTTTCCCCATTTTAAACCAGTCTAACTTGTTGACAATCTTTTGCGAGCAGACCAAGAGCTCAAACAATGCAGTGAAACCGAGGCGTGTTGCTACCGGCAACGACGTTTACGAGGACATGCGAGGAACACTGAGGCGCTGAGGATGTGCTTGCAGGACGCTGACATGCATGAAACTCTTGAAACCATGGACCACAGAGGCAAGTGATGCATGCGATGCACTTCCCCAACAGATGCACACTTTCAAAAGGCAAGCATATGTGTTTACAAGACAATGTCTACAAAGACAAAGAAGAGAGAGGACAGACTGGATCATAAAATGGTACTTTGTAAATGTTGTTTCAATAGTTTTATTTTAAACTGGAAAACAAGTATTATGTGTAGCATAGATTTTTTTAAAAAAATGTACGTCTTTTTTTTTTTTTTGTAATGTACTACCAACTTTGACTAATCTTTTATTTAAAAAAAATAAAACATTCAGATTGGGTTTGATGAAAACGCAATCTGATACTTAGAGAGCAAATAAAATTAATCTGGCAAATTAAAAGTTTGAGGAGTTCATCTATAAAATCTAAAAAATCCTATTTTTTCTGAGTTGTTTTTAGTAACAACCATGACACGTCTAACATCAATGAAACACATAGATACCTTGCATATTTCTGTGAGGAGGCTTCAGTTCACTGTTTCTCAGGGATTTTAGGACCGGAAGCATCAGGAAACCAATGTCATAGAATGCATTTCAAGAAGGTGTTGGCACACATTTTAATACTAACCGTATAATTGTAATAAATGTACAGGGATATACTTTACATGTTATGATTGTTATTAAGTTTTGGTAGTTAAAATAAAGACTAAAAC
Organism: Gambusia affinis; assembly: GCF_019740435.1. Classification (NCBI taxonomy): domain Eukaryota; kingdom Metazoa; phylum Chordata; class Actinopteri; order Cyprinodontiformes; family Poeciliidae; genus Gambusia; species Gambusia affinis. The sequence continues at coordinate 11,082,388 of NC_057886.1, read as the reverse complement.
TCAGTATAGAATCTTGGTTGTGATTAAATCAAGGTTTGTTTCTCTGTGAAGTGGAATTTCATACTATGTGTGTAATACAATTCTCTGTATTCTTTAAATCAATAAAGCAATACCTTCACTTACTTTCAAACCTTCTCCAGCTTTTACATTGACTTGGAAAAGTGTTAAGACCTCTGAAGGTTTTCCACATTTCGCCACAACGCAAGAACAAACTTCAGTGGATTAAGTCAGAATTTTAAAGCAGTACAGACTGGGAGGTGAAAGGAAAATAATTTATGATTTTCATCTTCCTGTTTTACAAATGTACCTCTGTAAAGTGTGCTGTGCTGTAATTCATGAATGTTGCACTGGACAAACTCCTCCTTTTTGTGCATAAATTATAAAATAACATGTTGTGGCCAGAAGGCAAGAAAATCTAAACTTACTCAGTCTTAAATCATTCAGTCCAGCTAAATTTGTGCTTGTCTCAGTTTTAGGGTGTCTTGATCCCAGACAAGCATTGAGATGTTCTTCCTTTGTGATTTGATAAAGAAATGTGGATAAATAGGATTTATGTGTTCAGTTCTATCTTTCGTAAAAAAAAAGAAAAAAAAAAGTTAAAATAAAATAAAATTGTGAAACACAGGGAGGCATCTGCATTGTATAAATTGAAAACGATAGTATAAAAACATTTTTCTCCAATTTTCTTGGCCTCGTCTTACTCACTGTTGCCCGGGAGGTGAGCCATTTCACCAAAACTTTAATTGCTTTAACTTTTTGTAATACGTCTCTACCAGATTTGAACTAGACTAGAGAGTTTTGTCCGTTTCCTCTTGGAAAAAAGTTTTTCAGACAGATCAGATGAAACGCAACTGTGACTATAATTTTTCACGTAGATAGACAGACAGACAGATCAAGGGTCAATAGGAATACATACTGTATTTTGACCAATAGTTTTATGGTTCTGACCTTTCTCTCCTGCCACCTCTCGGCACATAATGGTCTTCTTTTTACACTAAAACCACCAGCAGTCTAACACACAACAAGAGTCGGTAATTGTGAAGGTGAAAGTCTAGTTACAGTAAATGTGGGTAGAGTTAGGAGAAACAGTAGGTGAGCAGTCACCATGTGTCACCTTTAGAGGAACAAAGCCTATTTAGTAGCACAAATGTCTGTCAACTTGCCAGACTCTCATCCAAGAGTGTCATAATGCACTGTCTCGAAATCGTTGCCATTTCAAAAGCTGGAAGTTGCGTTGTTTTCACAAGCCATTTTGAACCAAAATGACTAATAGGACGTCAGCTGAGATGCTCCAGTTGATGAAGTTAAAGATTACCACACAAGAAGAAAAAGCATGTTGGTAATTTATTAACACTGGCAACTCAAGCTAGTTCATGTGCTCTCTTAAGTGGTTGTCCAATTATTATAAATCTTAAAGCTGTCCAAACAAGACGTGTCCAGTTGAAGCTGAAACATAAAACACATAGCTTGGGTGAAATAAAAAAAAAAAAATTGCTTGCAAAGTGTAGGTAAGCTGGATGTTTACTTAAGCGGGAGGTTTGTGGTCAAAAGTTATATTTTCTTCACGAAGATGCTCCGCAGGACACTGAGGTGTGAAACGTGTCATCCTGTGTGTTTGTAGGCAAAATGTCAGCGATGAGAAGTGCATGTTTTGTATCAGCATACGATTCGGAGGGACCACTTAAGAATGGTCGCGAGCGAGATGTAAACCAAACGGTGCCACAAGTTATAGCAAGTGGCGGAAACCAAGACCACTGTTCCGAGAAACGCAACCTAAACACATCTACAGCGAGAGCATCCAGCTATAGCCACAGCTTATTTTTCTTTTTTTATTCCTTTTCTCAAATGAGCTGTATGCACTTTTACATTTGTTTTTTAAGCATTGTTCTTGCTCAATTTTAAAAATTTAAGCAAGAGCAGGAAGCTTCTCCACACGCACCTGCAGGAGACGATGCAAATGTGTCACAACATTATCACAGGAAACAATAAAAGAACTGTGTCAGAGGGCGCACATACAAAATATTGTATAAGAGAAACAGATAAACAGAGGATGAACTGACGAATGTTGACGGAAACCAGATAAAACTCTAAGTACAGGCAGCTTTGAAGAAAAACACCTCAGTATCAAGAATCATAATCTGCACGATTCGCAAGAAAACAGTGGAAACTAGGTGCTTTCGGAGGAGTAGGTAGTTTTGTTTGGATGTAACGTGTCTGGTTTCAGATTGTCTTATCTTACACAGGTTCAAAATACTTTAATACATTGCTTCCCCCACTTCGTGGTTGCAATGCACCTGGCTTTTACAACAGAAACAGGATGTTCACATATATTTATTAATATATCAAGGCATATGATATATGATGCAGTTCTACAGTTAAATTAGCAAGTAATTGTGGTGAAAAGAACATCACCACTATGCTGTTACACTTTGCGGCGTTGCATTCTTTGGCACGGTTGCCTCATTAGAATGAAAAACAAAACAAAAAAAAAGTCTTGACTTTGTAGCCAAACAGCTCAACTGTTGTCTCCTCTAATAGGAAAGCATGAAATGTGATGAACATGGGGGCCTGACTTGGGTTGTGCTCCATCTGGAGAAGGATGGTACATAAGACGTTATGTGGAAGTTACAAATTTAAATAAAAACATTGAAGGTTTTGACTTTGAATCATGGATTTTTTTTTTCTTGGTCCTCACATTCTTATTCTCAGATTAACAGACAAATAATCTCATTTGGCGTGTGTGGGGTGCGCTTTCAATCTTCCCCTGACAAAGTTTGCATGTCAAGCTGAATCTAATTTAAATTTCCAGCTCTTTTGTACGTCGAATATAAATGTCTGTGACTCATGTAGACGTTCACTACAAACCGAACTTCAAACAAGTTGTCGTAGGATTTCAGAAGATGTCACAAAGCAAATTCCTCCTTCACACTCATTCCAGGGATTTGCACCTCCAGCCTTAGTGACATTTTCACACACAGCATAAACAGTAATATCTGTTTTTGTGGAAGTTCCCACACTTGCCTTTTATACTCAGACACTACAGTTTAGCTTTCAACATCTCGTGTCTCTGAATGTATAAACTTTCCGTCAATAATTGCCCAGGTTTCAAAGAAGTTAGGGGGACATTATGTTAAATTACTAGAGGATCGGTGAAAACAAATTTCTCACTGGCCATTTGTTTACACACTGTTGAAACTTACTGAAGCTGTAGCTGATTCAAGCCGCTGCGTGTTTTTCTGGGCCATGCACCTGGCATGTCCAGCCACAAATGGCACACATAATCAGGTTATATTTGATTTTGTTGCATGAACCAGTTCCAATGTATTTTGTCACAATTTAACGGGCAATGAGGGAGAAACAAGGCATGGTTTCATGTCTTTAAAAGATTTTTTTAAAAATGGAACAGATTTGCGTCACCATAATGGTCAGCAAGTATTCGGAGTGATGTGCAGTTAGTTTTCTGAGAAAAAAAATCAGAGCATTTACTTTGGTCTCATCTGACAAGAACAGATTTGCATTTTATCTCTGTGTAAAAATATCTGTATGTTTGAGTTGTTGTTGGCTCTTTACAACAACAGTTTTCTTCTCTCCACACACACAGGATTTACTGCAGCTCCTCTAGAGTTACCAGGGGTTTTCTTGGTCATTATCTTGGCTCAACCTGTCAGTTTAGGTGGATGTGGAATTGCCGCTGCGGTATCTTTTTATTTTTAGATGATGGGTTGAACAAAGTTTGGTGTGATACCAAAGCATAAGATAGTGTTTCAAACCCTAGCTCTGCTTTGTCTTTTTCCTCACATGATGCTGATTGTTCTCTAATGTTATCTATGAACCACACAGACAATGTATTTGCATTATTAAATCCCACACAGGTTAACTTTTATCTAATTAGGTGAGCTCTGAAGGGATTTTTTTTTTGATGTGCATTTTACAAGGGCGCAGCAACGTAAATGAAGCTGGATAGAAATGCACGACAGACTTTTTTTTTGTCTCCCACTTCACAGTTTAGCACTATTTTAACAAAACACATGAAGGATTATAGATGTCACGTGACAAAATTTGGAAAAGTGCAATTAATACTTTTACAAGACACCTAAGAAGACAAGGAAATATTTCTGCAGAACTCCACGCTTGGCTGCAAGAAAACTGTTAATTTGCCTTCCGTGAGCAGCTCGGATCTGTGCTAGTTGCTCTTAAAGATCAAACTGAAACATTGCATCAACACAGACTTTGAATTTTCTCCTCAATCACTCAAGACGTTCCTCGTGAATGCGCTGGAATGCTTGGTGAAAACGGAAGCCGATGAGCCCACGCAGCGACCACAAGAGGTCCCTGCAGCTCAGAGCTGCTGGCAAGATGAGTGTCTGTGTGCGGTGAAGGTGAAGCGGGGTGGAAGGGTTTGACATTTGACATTTGGAAAGGTTGAAGGTCGACGGCAACACTGAAAGCTTCATCCAGGGGCACGTGGCTTCTCCAAGACTCAAAGTTTCAAGTCCAAACAGTTTGCCTGCCCGCACTCTCCCACACAGCAGCCTGTCAATACTGTACACACATGGTGTTATGTGTATGCAGTGATCTAATATTCCCCACAAACGCATTGTAGGTGTACGTCGGTTTGATCTTTGCGCAACAGATCAGGCCGGCAAATTGCTCAATTTCAGGATTCCTAATCCAATAATCCACGCCAGAAGATTCCCTGGGCGCACAGGTAAAACGGCAGTCTTTACGCTTTCTCTGATAGGTGAGTTACTGTAAACCACTCCCGCTCCTGGGATAGGGCGTGCGTCAGAAGCGCAGGTGAGATTATTCGAATATCCAGCTCACACACCGTCTCCTGAAGCAGATAGAGGTGGGAATAAAGCAGTGGGAGCAAAGTTTAGGACGCTCTAAAAAGCATATGAGCGAGCTTTGAGACCGGTCGGTCCAGAGGTGACACAGAAGGCGGCAGGGGAAGACTGAGTCTGGAAAAGTTACGGATGCAAACGACACTTTCGAGATTTTCCTCTTTTTAGTAAAACAGTGCGAACAGAAGAGACATCTGCAGCCATGAAGAAAACTTCGTATCCAGGTGAGCGATTTGAAGCAACATCCCAGTACACTTATTCTATTTATAAAAAGAAAATATCTAAAGCTGGGATTACTTAAGAACCTGCAAAGTAAGTTTTTTTTTTAATTTATTTTTATCACTGCTTTTCTTCATATGCATTTACAAAATCCCCGTTTCGCGAAAGGCCCCACGCTGCGTGGGATCTGTGGGTGTGGGTTTTTTTTTTTTTTTTTTGATCCATTTCTTGACTCCGCTCACAAAGTCACATAAACAGGTTGTGACATAATGACAGAAAGGTGGCGCACAGAGAAAGCCTGGCTCCTTTTTTCCGTCCTGAAGAATGACATACTTTATGTTTCTGGGTCAAATCCAATCTGTTTGTTTTATGACTGGCGGCATTTAAGTTTGACTCCTGTGACAGTTTTTTTTTAAAGGTTCAAATGGACATTTATGCATTTGTCTAAAAACTTGCTTTTATTAAAACTAAGATGTATAAAAATGTTTAATAGAAGTCATAAAAAAACCCAACAACATGCATTTCAACCTAATATCGTCAACGAAGTCTGGTGGTGGTAGTTTCATAGTTTGGACATGTTTTGCTGCATTTGTAACTGGGTTTTAAGCAACAAACAATAAGAGGAGAGTAAAGTTGTGTTAGACTGACCGAATTAAAGGGAGATTTCAGCTGTTAAAACACTATTTGTCTGTAAAGCAAAACTCCAGAAAGGAACAATCAAAGCAGAGCTAGACAAATATGTTTCATCTATGAAGTTGAGATACCATTAACAAATACTTTGACATATTTTTTAAAAGATGAGCTTAGCACAGAAGAGCTCTTCTACCACTACTTCTACTACTACTACTTTTCTGCATGTTTTAGAATAAATCTCAGGAACTTTCAAGCATATCTTCACATGCATCGAAGGCTCTTTTTAATCTTCATCACCTCCTACTTTTGTCTTTTTCTACCAATACTAATCCTCCTGTCACTTTCTGCTGTTGCAGCCTGCTAGCTATATCGCTCATATCTCCATTCAGACCTCAAAAGCCTTCTTCTTCCTCCTCTTTCTCCTCTTCAGTTCTCCTTTCTCCAAGCCACAATGTGGGCCATAGCCTGCAGAATGCCAGCTTTCCCGGCTCCTCTTCCTGAAGTCTTTAGGTGCGATGGAGCGTCTGACAGTTTTCCATTGGAGTCGAGCACATGTTGGGTCATGCTGCTTCGCCTCCTCCTCCTCCTCCTGCTGCTGCTGCTGTGTGTGTGTGTGAGAAAGAGAGTGAAATCTCTGACTAAAGTTGTCTGAGTCTTTGTTAGACCTTCCTGCTTGGAGAATAGTCTAATAACAAAGTATGCATTTAATCTGTTGTGTGGATGTGTTGTGAAGGGCCCTTTCTCTTCAGTGTGACAGGCATCTGGGATGCAGAGGTGTGGCGTTCGCAGAGGGAGTCTGACTTGTGTGTGTGTGTGTGTGTGTGTGTGTGTGTGTGTGTGTGTCTGTATTGTAAGTAAATAATAAAAGCTCTCACACATCATCTAATTTTAAAGATAGCCTCTATTAGCTTTGTAATATTCACTTACTAAAACAGCGTTGAAACATGATGCTTAGGGGTTGTTGTGTGTTGTATGCATATCAATGTTCAATCATGCAACCTCTTGTACTTGTGGAGCTAATCCATGCAGTGTACAGCACTCCCTTAAGTTGCCTGGCTCAATCAGTAACCTGTATGAATGCAACAACACACAGAGTCATTATTTTTCCTAGTACACACCTCCTGGTATGTTCTTTCATGTCCTGCACAGAAAAAAAATAAGCACACACACGCTCCTCATCTACTCCTACCTGTGCGACACTCACTCCATGTTGCATTTTGGCTTTTAACCTGTTTATGCTGGAAGGCGAGCAAGGCTTTGATTCAAAGCCTGAAGCAATTGTTAAATGGTAACTTGAAAGTCGAGCTATAAACTGTGTTGAGACATATTTGCCCTGTCATCTAGCAGCGCATGCCGAGGACGGTCTAACCATCAATTTGAAAGCTACAAGGCTGTGAATAATAGACTAATAAGATACTGGAACATGTGGACATGCATGTACAATGCTGTGGTTTCATTTTTATTCTGCACAGGGTTACGCTTGGAAAAAGCTCATTTGAAAATAGCAGTGAACCTGTGGGAGTACCACCGAATCACATGGGTTTTGGTGGTGAAACAGGAAAATGTTTTTTTTTTGGGGTAACAGATTAACCCAAGCATTTATAGGTATAGATCTGATGATTAACAAATCATCAAAAATCATCACAAAGTTTCCAAATTAATCACATGGAAAATAAATGTAAAAAAAAAAAAAAAAAATACCATTGGTGCTTTTAGTGTAATTTTGTTTTTAAAATTGAATTCTACTATTTAAAAAAAAAAACAAAAAAAACTTATAAAACCTACAATTGTTATGATATTTGTATTTAAAGGCACACCTTCAATACAATACACATTGGCTTTATCATTTTTAAGCCAACGTTATTGAGAGACATTGTGGAAGGTCCAAAGAGTGCAGAGCCCTAACCCCAACATTAACTTGGGCTCATCGGACCACCGCAAAGCTTCATGAGGGTAACCCCTTGCATTGCATTTAAAAAAGTTAATGGTTTGGCTTTAAAAGGAAAGTGAAGTAGTGAGAAAAAACCCACACAAAGATAATAATGGAAGCTCTAACCACTGCATACCTGAAACTCATATGCATTTTATTTCATGTGGTTGAAAAGACGATGTTTACATAACAAAATAACTAAAAGACATTATCTTATCGGTAGTTTGTTTTCACCTTATCCTGCACCGTGCCTTATCTTAACCTCAACTATTTATTACAAAACCTAAGATCTCGACCACAAATACTGAGAAGGTTGTAGAGAAGACATTCAGGTAGTGCAGGCACACAGAAGGACGGTAGTATTAAATGGCAATATTAAATAATGTTAGACTTTCTACTTCACATTTTTCTTTTAAATGATAAAATTGGTAAATATCGGAATAGGAACCAATCATGTTAGCGTAATTAGCAGTGAAAACAAAAGCAAAAATCTTCAATGTTTGTTTGACATGTTCATACAACCAAGTGTCTCCTGCAGCGTGAAGTTCCTCCGGCTGCAGGAGACCAACTATCTACATCTACGCTGTTTCCACTCTGCTTTGTGTTTGTTATCTGCTGTCAAGAATGGAGCTCTGTGACGCTGGCCGCTGCTTCTGGGGGTGTCAGCTGATAAAACAGGCGGCTAGTGTTGTACTGCTCGCCCGAGGCCTGGAGAAAGCCTGTAAAAAGATAATGGCAGAGCCAGAGAGGCTCTGATACGTGTGGACCAGCATTCAAATGCTTTTAGAGTAGATGTGAGTGTGTTTAAGTATTCCAGATGTTGTAGCTGTGCGCTGTTATCTCATTAGCACTTGTTGAAGCATTTCTTCATGGACAAATGAAAATCCTGTCGTGTTAAGTAGGGCCAAGAGCCACGGCTCAGGCAACAAATAGTAACTCAACTGTTTGGCAGGAACAGCCTTCTCCTGTCATGACAGGAGTAAATATTTTTATGTTCATAGAAATCAGTTGAAGTGCAAGCCACTTTTGGTGTCTGAGCATGTTGGAGTGACAAATATTTCCTGAACAACAAACAGTTGACAAATTCACGCAAACAAATGAGTGCTAACCTTTGGTCATTGTTGGTTCTACTTTTTTTTCACTTTATGTCTGATTACAAAAGTGTTTTAGTATTAAAGGTAGCCTGAGTAAATACAGACTGCATGTTTTAAATGAGGACTTCATTTATGGATGAAAAATCATTATACCCTAAAGCTAACAACTGCTTGTAAAGCCTTTGTGCGAGAATTGCCATCAAATGTTTGCCAAAACTGTAAGTGAATCTTGTTGGCCCTCTCTTCTTTGCAGAATTATTTTACTTCTGCACCATTGGAGGGTTTTCAAGCAGGAGTTGCGACTCGGCCGCTACAAACCCTTCATTTAACATTTTCTATGTCATTCAGAGATTATCTGCTGCATAACCCAAGTGTGCTTGAACTTAAGGTCACAGACAGCTGAACATTCATCTTCAGGATTTTCTGGTAGAAAGCAGAAGCTAAGGTTCCATCGATTATCAACGTCATCCATGTCCTGAAGCAGAAAAGCAGCCCAAGACCATCATTCTACCACCACTGTGTTTGACTGTAGGTATCATGTTCTCTGTCTGAAAAATTGTTTTAGTTTTATGTCAGATGGAAAAGGCACACCTTCTAAAGAGTCAACAGAATATTTTGACTTGTGTAACCTCCTGGATAAGTTGTTGATGCTCTCTTAAAGTGATTTTGGTAGGTTGGTCTCTCCTGAAATATTTTTACCGTTGCTCTCACTGTGGTTTGCTGGAGCTGTAGAAATTGCTTTGTTACTCCTTACAGACTGATAAACGTCCAGTGCAGTTCAAGGGTCAAAGTCGATGTCGTTATATCAAATTTATTTAGTATTTTTTTCTGAGCCTATTGCATTGCTTTTCGAGATCTTTAAGTCTACTTCATGTTGCCAGACAAGTTCTGTTTAGGTGAGATCTGGATTTCAGAACTAGAAATGCAGTTTATCACAGTTAATTCAGGTAATTACATGTTCACATGGATCCTGGCTGGTTTTGTAAATCATCAATTGAAAATGGCTTTATGTACTCAAGTTATTACTGTTTATGTCATGATATATAAATCACAAAAAAGGAGAGAAAAAAAATCTGTAAGTAATCTGTAAGAATACCTTCATGACACTTTAGGTATAGAGAAAACTCAGATTAATAATATGCTTCTTGGTGCACACCCTTACAGTGTGCAAACAAACTCTGCAACAGACGGTGGATCAGGCTGATGATGTTGCACGCTTCAGTGTTAAGGTGGAATGACAATGTTTGTTTAGCTGCTTCTTCTTAAATCCTCCATCCAAACATGGAAATCTGTGCAAATGTACAAATTCGTAAGCCTTTCTCAAAACCTGGGGTTGGCCTGAAGAGTTTAAATGCACGCCCTTGTTCAGTTGCTCACCTACGACTTACTGTAAGTGCATACTTCTCAGGGGAGGTCAAATCTCATAAAGCTCTATGAGGTATTTAACTGCCTCTCCTGGGTTTTAACAGCTTTACCTGATCCTTATCTAAAACAGTCCCATTGTTTTATGGACTGCAGCATCATCCTGGTTAATTACTCTTACAGACACTTCTTTTGGCAGACTAGGATGTGCCTTGTGCAGAGAACAGACAGATGTTGTGTGTTTGGTGGAGTGGTGCTGGTTTTCAGCGAGGTGGAAGTAGGAAGAGGTGTTGTCCATCTGTCGCTTTGGCGCCAGAACTCGGGAGGAGTGCGGTTCAAGGGTCAAAGTCGATGCCTTACCTAAACTGCTCATACATCCATGTCTCTGCATGAGTCGGGTACTGTGTGGGTGTGAAGGTGTGTTCTTCTTGCCTTACCTTGACGTTGGCCCTGCTGTGAAAGAACTCAAGGTCTTATCTGGGCCGCAACAAAAAACTATCTTGAAAAATTACCTTTGTGCCTTTTCATCTCCTGTCCTTCTTTTCATTCTTTCACTCCCCTCGTTTTTTCACAAATGCTCCCCCTCATTCAGTCCACAGAGTTGTGAAACATTGTTTGCAGCGTACCCTGAACGTGTGTAATGAGGGCCATAAAAACACAATGGAGAACGACTGAAAAGCAGGAAACAAGCTTAGTGACATTTAACCTTTTCGCATGCACAGGTTTAACTTGACAAATTATGACTGCAAGAAAATTGTCCACACCTACCCTTGTATAGATCATGCCAGAAATCCCGAGCTGCTCTGCAAGCAAACCACCCTATTGGGTTAGATTGAGAGAATTATTATGTTTTTTTAAATCTACTCTTGATAACCTTGAATAATTCCCCATTTCTTATGATTTTGGATGTATTTATTTATTTTGGAGCTCTGGAATCCTTTTGCATTTCTTTGTAAGCATGAAAATCCCAGCTAAAATCAATGGATTAGCCAGTGTTGTCAAGTAATTTCACATAATAGGGATTTTGGTCAATTTTTCCCAGTACAAACTTGATTTGTCCCTATTCCTAAACTGAAAACCAATGAAAACAAATAAAAAAAACCCCTAAAATTAAAAAGGCAAAAAGAAACTTTAAGAGTCAGAAAGTTTGCTGAAATGTACCTTAAATAAATTGCAAATGCACTAAACAAAACAGATCCTACACAATGATGAATTAGGATCAAATTTGCCACCTGTTGTGTCTATAATTTTAAAAAAGACCAACCAAGTTCCAAAATTTTGTTTAAATTATCCAGAAGATACATTGTTATGGTTGGACGTTGACATACAAATGCACTGATCCAAGTTTAATTTTTATTTATAATCCACACACAATCAAAAGGAAAATGAAAAATGCATAGAGTTGGAATCAATGCAAACAACCCCTCACCAGCAATCATTGACATATTCTTTAGCAAGTTAAAGTCTCTCTGAACCGTAAAACTGGTTCTTCAGTGAGCTCCAATTTGTGATCTGCTTGAGTCTTGGTGGTCCCTGGATTCATGGACATCTTAATGAATCTTCTTTCATTCAAGTGCCACAGTCAAGTTGAAACTTGGATACCATTTGTCCTTCTGGCAGGACGATGATCGTAAACACACTCCAGAACTGGATTTAACTTCTATCGTTTGCCTGTGTGGAGTGAGGAACATTTTTAGATACATTTAAAACTACATTTTCATTGAAGTTCAACTGTCTGTAAAAGCCCAAAATTAGTATGACAATGATCTCCATGATACGTGCATGTAAACGTCTCAGTGTTAGACAGTAAAGAGTCTGTTGAAGGCTGTAGGCAGAATGAGATAATTGACTGAAATGAATGCCTGTCATCATACATGAAATATCACTCTCTAGGTTTTAAAAGAATCAGTGTAGCTTTACTTCAGCAACTACAAGCTCCACTGATTTATGTGTTAATCGAAACGCTGCCTCACTCTAAATGGAAGGGTGTTCCCTTAACAAGGTCACGGGAGAAAAAGGGGAGGGATTAAAAGGGGGAAGATAAGATACTTCACCTCCTGTCTTCCTGCTCAAACACAAGCCATGTGGCCTCCTTGAGCAAACACAAAACTCTCAGCAGGTTGTGGAAAGGCACTGCATACTTTTTAAAGTTTTGTAAGCTATTCTGTCCTTTTTCACACATGTAGAAGAACAGACCCCCTTCAGGGAGTATAAGGTTGTATGTCCCTATATTCACAGGGAAATGTTTATAATATAAAGCAGTCTTTATATTTCAAACTTGGTGTAGTCTCCAGCTATTTCTTTTTCTTGTCATTTGACTCTTAATAACCAATCAGTTGATGCATTTGGGCATGCATGGTCCTGCGCTGAAGTAGTCATGGCAACACACAAACACAATCACATGTTGGTATTTCTACCCATATTAGGACTTTGCATTGGCTTCCATCAGTTTTAGTGATTGCATTTATGCCGAATCCAGACATTTTCAGTAACCTTAACCATTACTAGTCTATTCCTGACCCTAACCAAATCTAATTCCCACCGTACCTCTATACCCCTAACTCTCCACAGGGGGTCCGCGTTAGGACCAGGCTATAGATCCCTTAAGGTACATTGGTTTTCAAAATATTAGAAAATATGCCAGAAATTGTCCGAAATAGAAGCTAAACAAGTGCATAGCCACAAACATAGTACTATAGTTCTCCTTAAGCATCACAAATTACATTAATCAGCTGAGTCTTGGTGCAAACACAGAGATATTTTATGACTTGTATCATCCCTGAGAAGTGCAAATTATCTCTCAGTGTTATCACAAGTAAGTGTGTTGACCTCTGTTGCACGTAACTCTCTCATGAGAAAAGTATGACAAAAGAAGACTACAAAGTCTTCCAGAGGAAGTAAGGTTGTTGTTTCTGTGTGTGTGTGTGTGTGTGTGTGTGTCTGAGGCCTTGGACAAGACTGAGCAGGAGAAATAAGTTAATACTATAGACAGCCACAACACATTGCAGATGTTACTCCTGTGGCTTTAATCTAAACTCATTGAAATATTTGGAGCATGTTTGCTTTACTGTCATGAAAACCACACGTAATGTTGTACAGTTACAGCACTTCTACTTATAAAGGTGTTGCTACCACCCATTCTTCTGCATGTTTAACTTGAGCAGTTAGTCAGTATACGTTCAAGAAGGGCGTATGCTTGCGAGCCTGTTTATTTTTTATTTTTTTCAGGCTTTCTTCTCCCGTAGAAGACTTTATAGGTACAGACATGTTTTTAGCTGCAAGGCTTGACGGATTGGATGGACCACCTCTATATGCCTTTCACATTATGAGATTTATACAAACACACGGGATTGCTACTTATCTAAAAAGTGGAGCGTGCACTTGAGTCCATTTTTTGTAGAAACGCCTTTGCTGACAACTGCAGCTGCCAGTTTGATTTGGCGACGTCGACCAGCATTGCACACCTAGAAAATGTTGCCTATTCTCCTGTCCAAAAGAGCTGAAACAGTCAGACTGAATGAGGAGGGTTGGTTTTTAAGACCAGCAACAGATTCTACATAAGATTTAGATCTTGACTTTCATTCTCAAGTCTTTTCCAATCTACAACATATTTTCTTTCACAAATTTGTTCAGCCATATAAGACAACCTTTACAGTTCGTAAGATGAGCCTAAATGAAATGAATAGACAGACATTCTCTGCATCTGATTGTTAATTTGTAGATTAAATAGCAACATTTCTCAAAGGTAGCCACAGATGAAGCATGTTCTCAGAATACTTATATTGAACTTACAGTATAGACCAAAGGTTTGGACACACTTTCTAATTGAATTCAATGAGAAGGTGTGTCCAAATTTTTGGTCTGTACTGTATGTGATTATAACAAAACAGTTAGCACAAGTTATATTAGCACAACTTAATGTATTATACAGCACTTACATTTTACTCCATTAAAACTAAAAAGAAGCCATACAAGAAAAAGGAATTTGGCAAAAATGTTACTTAACTACTGAGCAACTGATCATAACATCTAAAAATAAATAACATGATTACATTCAGGCAGATGGAACAATTTTTCAAATTCATTTTTGAATTGGAAACTATTACTTATAGAAGGTGACGCATGTTGAAGCTGAGCAAAGTACTGCCAGTGCCCCAAAAGGTGCAAGCAGATAAAAAACAACAACATTAGAATACCAAAGTTTCTGTATGAATAGAAAGGCTCACTTTAGCATAAACTGTAGGTGTATGTCTGGGTCTGGTGTATTTTTGGTCAAAATGTGTTTATTGTTCAAAGTTATTGTTCGTTGAAGTTTCTTGCAGTAGGTAGAGTAGCCAGAAATTTTACTCAAGCAGGAGTAGTGATACATCAAAGTACATTTTGATATCTGCAGACATTTTTCTTCTCACGTGTAACTTTAAAATTTAACTTCTGAGTAAAAATTGAAACTTGGTGTCAGTTTTTTGCACTTCATAGCCATCAACATTAGGGTTAAAAGGCACAGATGCAGAACCTTGGATGGAGTGCACACTTTGTTAGTGTCAGTAGTTTAACAAAATGATCATCCTTAAGTCCCTAACAAGTCGCTTTATTCACATGTTCCAGTCACAGTAAGCAGTGACGCACTCAACTCCTCCACCTCAGGGAAGCCCATTTTTGCTTGTTATGAAACCTGGTGGAAAATAGAGCTTGCTGGTTTAATGAGCTGAGACTGAATGTGACCATCTGGTGAGTTGTGGTACAAGAAAGATTTCTGCGAAACTAAAAACAGGATGGGATGGCTGACTCATCAGCCAGAAGATGAACTTAGTTTGTCTAAGCAGCAGTCGGTACTGAAGGGACAGGAAGCAGAGAAGAGTGACAGGCAACCTGAAACATCTTTTCAGCATGTTATCTCCTGTTCCTGGAACAACAGAGTGAAGGTTGCCACAGATTTATGTCTTATGTTCGCATTAAAGACCGAAACACTTACAATGGTGTCAAAGTCCACTTTAGTATCATCATGCAATCAAACTTTCATGATCACTGAAATAGAAGCTCCATCAGAGTTCATTTTTAAAACAAGCACATTTTCTACAGGAATGATGTGCATCAAAGATGTTTGCCAATTCCTAGTTTTAGCCAGACATCATTCAGTGCTGTGAATTATGCAGATGATAAATATCAGCTTTTTGTTCAAATCTGATTCTCAAATATCCTCTGAAACTAAAGTGTTCCTCTGAAGCTCACACTTTTTGAAATGTGCCATGTTCAAGTCATTAAAGAAATAGTCAGATGGGTGTTATTAATTAAAAGTGTCAAGGTAGACATCAAAATCTATCAGTTAGAAATACGTGCATTAGCCTACAGAAACAGCTTGAAGGAGGGGCTTAGAGGAAGCAGCTATTGTGAGCTGACAGATTAAACTCTAAATTAAAAGAAACCACATTGAACCTTTTTGTAGAGACAACAGATTATCAAGCTCAGTGTTTCTTTGAACAAAAAAGCAATCTGACAAGGTAGCCTGAGGTGTACACTTCAAAGTTTTCCATCTTATATTACTCTAGTTATCTGGTTTGTTACTACAGGGGCTCACTAGGCCCCTCTGTTGGGGGTTATCTTGTAACCAGTGGCCTGCCAGTTCGAGCCCCTTCTCTGTCCATCCCAGTCCCCATTGCCATTATGTCTTTGGGCAGGATGCTTCACCTGCTTTGCTTCTGGCTCAGGAAACCTCTATCTATGTAGCTTACCACCATGAATGTGTGAAACACTTTGGAGTAATTGGATCTGAGAAAGTGCTGTAAAGTTCAAACAAATGCTAATTTAGTGAATTTTTTCTTGGATTCCCAAGGTAGATTTTCTTAACTTGTTCTGCTTGTTTTTTTTGTTTTTTTTTCTTTTCAGTGCGATCAGCCAGCGCTCGAACGAGAAGAACAGAAAGAGAAATCACTAGCCCCAGTAAGTAGACTGCGCCTCTGTTTTTTTATTTTTTATTTGTTTTTATTGTTTTGTTTTTTATACATTCATCATGCATAACTCCATTTTTACATTTCTTTAATGTACATGCTCATCGATCATTCAGGTGTTCAGACTTTGTGGAAGTTTTACATGCTAAAAATAAAACAGGGATTTTATTTATTTTGTTTTGATCCGTCAAGTGTGACAAGAAGTCAGATGCACAAGAAATAAATGAATAAATAAAACACTAACAAAACTAAATACATAAACTAACCTGAATAAATAGTTGATAAAAACAGGTGTTACTTAAATTAACCAAAAAACCTGTAAATAAATAAATAAATATAAGCATGCTAGAAAAATCAATAAGCAATTAAAGAAACTTAGAGTTGAGATTTTAAACATTAATATTCTACAATAAACCAAGACAGCTTTCATTTCCTCTGGAGTTTTAAAATTGTTTTCGTGCCTTTTGTCTGAACAGCCTTGGCTATCACTGTATTAAATGTGAATCTTTCTGTTTCTTAGACAACATAAATGAATGACAGATCTAGTTGTCGCTTCCTACACAGCAACAAGTGGTCCCGGAAATTCCATGTTGTTACACAACTTGAAGTTAGTGCTGTCATTAGCCACTTATTTATGATGCACATTTAGTTTCAAGTGTACAGAAATTAGTTTTGATAACCTCCAATGCCGAGGGCAGACTCCTTCCTGTCCAGATAACAGCTGATAGTGGGGGAGCAGCAGGGAACTGATGCACTGATAAAGGCAAAAGTCAAAGATCAGACAACATTCTTGTTACCTTGGAGTTAACTTAGGTTTATTTTTAAATGTTTTTTGCTTGCACTGTGTTGCGTGTTGTTGACACGCAACACAAATTTAAAAGACACTTAAGTGCTGAATGCACAAACAAGAAAACACAACTATCACATTTACATCAGAGCATTCAGGTGTTGGTTTAACTGTGTTGCAGGTTATCTGAGATGTAGTGAGCAAAAAAAAAAAAAAATATCTCACCATGTGATTTTCAGGTGTGCTTTTGTCAGAGGACTTTCACAATATTAGAAGCATACAAGCTGAATCTTGCAGCTGAAGGCTCTGTAAATTGTTTGCAGCGTGTGGGACAGCAGCCCTCACGAAAGCTGAATTGTAAAATGACCCTCAGGATGTAACACAGAGGGAAAACGACAAAGGATTAGGGTAAAAACAGAGGCTGTTTAACTTATTCTGGTGGTTGCATATGTTGTCTGCTTATGTTTGGCATTTATTCTTTTTCAGCGCCTTATTGTTGAAAAATATTGAGCGATATCAATTATTTGCACAATTTGACTGTGGCACAAGCACTCACAGAAAAAAAAAGTTATTTACAACAAGAATAAGTTTTCTTTTGCTCTTAGGTGTGCCTTTTTGATTTTTTTTTTTTCACCATGGAGCACAATGTGTAAAGAAAGGGCGGCTAATGACTGTGAAGCTTGTATTTGATTTAATACCTTTGCGCAAACACCAGGTGCATAAATATCTCTTCAGTTCCTAATTGTTCTGACATGTTTCCTAGAAAAAGTTCAGTTATTTTACATAGAGGGCTACTTCAGCTGTCTCTGGGTCAGAGAGTGATAAGAGGTTGGGAGCAAACGAATGGGGTTTTCCCAATTGCTTAAGAACCATTACTCGCTGAAGTTATGTCAAGGTTTCATGTGTTTGAAAGTACATAAATGGGCATGCTTTACCCCGATATGACTGAAAACCACTCCGAGACTTTGGAGGTGAAGTAAATTTGCTTTAGCACACATGTATGCACAACCTTACACATAAGTTGCTAGAAAGTGCTTAGAGGTGTGGATAAAGTCCTCACTGACAGCAGACTTCCCTGACGTAGCGGCATTTACCACTATCCATGTATGTGTGTGTGTGTTTCTGTGGGATGGCTGGCATGGTTTAGGGAGATGCCCATATGCAAAGCATGTGCTAGCGAGTTACGAGCCCACAAGCATGTTTTTGTTAATATTCATAACTGCAGTCACAAATAGAGTATATTCACATGCAGCCCTGCCCAACAGCTGTGATGATAACTTTCATCTCGGAGTTGGTAGATCACAATAAGTCGAACATAAACACAAGTGAAAACTGAATGGAATGTTTTATTTGAAAACAGAAGGTTCTGTTTGAATTAAAAAGTTACATTTATAGCTGAATAAATGTAAAAAAATTTATATGTCTGGTAAAAATGTGTAGCCCTGCAGGCTGATGGAGATGGAGGTTACTTTCAAATAGTGATAAAATTTTAATTGAAAAACAGAAATGAAGGAGATTTTTCAGTTGAAACAATAAGCCTAGTGTTGTGATCTCCACATTTAGATTACATACCAACACTGTGCTGCCATATAGTCCATAATTTACAGTACTGTGTCTTGAGTCATCCCTCATTTCCTCATAATTTGCTTCCAAGGAGTGAGACCTCCTCGTGCTCTCTTAGTGTTCTTGAGCAACGTTTCCTCCATGTTTTTTTCTTTCTTCACTTTTTTTTTTCTACTTTTCTTTCCGGTACTTGACCAATTTCAGAGGAATGTTTAGTTGGTTGTTAGGGCACTTAACCCTGACCAATAAATCATTCAAACAAAGAAAGGCTCCTGAACTACATGTCTACACAAAGCAGACGACTTAACGCACTGTTGGGTCTCTGACTTGGGTTTCATTGGCATGCAAATGTACACCGCTTAAAGTAAACAACGCATTAACATCACCTTTCTGTGCATCTCTCAGAGCACATGATGGGATTTTCAGCCACCTCAGGCAGTTTCATTTGTTAAATTAAAAATAATTGTGGCATGAGCATTGCAGCATAAAAATACAGCACATAATGCTGCAGGCATTTATACAAGTGATACTCAAATATCACATTTAGCAATATTTCTTAAACTCATGCTATGCCATACAGAAGCTCTGTCTGCACTGATAAAGATGATAAAGATGGCTCAAATATCTGATGGGATGACCTGTTGTGAAGTGGGAGCTCCTGTAGACTGACCACTGAGGACTAAATGTTCAGCCCAGATGGTCAGTTGATTATTAGACATGGAAAAGAGATAGGAATGTGGAAAAAATGCCAGAAGTAATTTACCCACTCCTGGCACCGACACCGACCTCAGTTTTAAATCCTTCATCTCAGTGCACACACATGCTATACCAAGTCATAAGCAACACATATGAACACTTTATGTTTTAAAGAATTTGCTTTATTTTATTATGGTGACTGTACATTTCAACTTATATGTATAAGGAATGTCCCAAAGACAGCGCCTATTACTGTGGCTTCTATAAAAAGAAAATTGCAAAGATCATACAACCTCAAATTTGAATTTAGCACCAACCGGAGTATTTCCAACAACAACAAAAAACCTTTCACCGAAAAACATGACTCATGGTAGATGATCACCTAAGAGAGCATGAATCTCTCAGTTCCTCTTTTTATATGTTTTTTTTCCCCTATGTCTTAAATCTTGATTCATGTTTTTTTGCTTTGTTGATCTGAGCAGACATATTTGCTTTTTGTATCTGCTATGGGCAGATCAAAAAGTAAATCAGAAGGTGAGTCAGTCCAAGTTCAAATGAAAACTGAAAGTCCTTAATAAAACTTGGAGAATTATTAATCAAGGTTACTGTAATGATTACAAGTCTGGTGCTGCAGAAGAAATATTAAGACTATGTCCTTTTGCATCACCACAATTCCATACTTTGACCATTAGAGGGTGCTAATGTACCTTATTTCCATTTTTCACAAAGCAGGCCACTGAAGTTAGCTTTCTGATCCTGAACATATCATGAAAGGCAAACGGACAACAAAAATGACCATAGAAACACACCAAAGCCACCAAATGTTTTTGTTTATTTTACTCTAGCTACTTGTCATACTGAGACACTGTAAAATAAAAACAATAATATTAGCAATAAAACATTAAGAGCAGGAAGAGTCATTCAGAGATCAGGTCCTGCAGTCGTTTGCTTGAAGTAAAAGGAGGAACATAAAAAAGAAGCTATTTTCCCCAAGTTTTGGATGTATGAAGGGACAAAGTGTGATGGTGAGTAAATGGTTTACATCTTGTGATGAATTTCAGTGCCCCGTGATAAAAAAAACCACCCAACATCATATGGTGGTTGTTGACACCTCAGTGCAATTTCTCTCTGCTATTTGCTTGTCTGAAAAGCGCTGCACAAAAAGGACTGATGGATTCATTTTGGGGAAAATGACATCTACAGAAAGCTTTTACAAGCAGTGTCTTGCAAAACTATTTGTACCGCTGGACACAATAACATTTTGTCCTGTTATTACCTTGGAAGTGTTTTAATAGATTTTGTTGTGTCAGACCAATAAAAAAAAAATGGATAAAAATAAAGTGAAATTGATGCTTGGTTTTTACATTTATTTTCTCTGTTAGTCTTTCAACATGCAATATGCTTTTCCTTCGTTTCGCCTAAATTCCCTCTGAATTTATGGCAGAAGTCGTCAAATTGATAAGGAGAATGCATCTGTGTTTAATTTATTAACATTATAACTACAACTCTTTGGCTATTTGGGGTCACCAACGTACAGATTTTCTCTTTAACTAACCACACTCGTTAAATCTCAGCTAATTGTCTTAATCTGAAGAAATGCTATGCAGAAAAATCCCTCAGAATGAAAGTAGAAACAGAGTTCTCCTACAAACATGCAGCCCAATACAGGTCAGTGGATTGGTGAGGGTTGCACAAGCCAGCAGACTGACATGTCTAAGTGTGTCTGAGCTCTCTATCAGAGCTCAGACGCTTACCATGTGACCTCTGACCCCATGCACAGCTTGAGGGACGTGCCAACAGTCAGAGGTCATCTCAGTTTCCTGAACACACATTTTGGAGCGAGGGCTGATGCTTCATCACACTTTAAATCTCTCACGCTCTCTCTCTCTCATTTCTTTCATTGTTGCTGGTAATATGGAAATGCTTTCTCTTCTGTGTTGACTCGTCAAACATTTCAAGGAAGTTTTTTTTTTTGTCTCTTTTTCAGTCATTACTTTTTGCCCTTTTCTATCTGACTCCAATATTATTTCAGCAGGCTATCATCTTCCATGACAGAGCTGTATCTATGCCACTGTGAGGAAACTCAGACATGTTTTTGGATTTGATAGGATTACAGTTGGTATCAAATGAAGCACAGCTCTCCAACACGAGGAGCTGAAGAGCTTTTTTTTCCTGCCACTTATTTTCACCCAGCTAGAGCCCATCCATGTCACATGGCAGAGCTAATGGTTTCTATTTTCAACGTACAATGAAGCTTCAGTCTTGTGGAGAGATTTTTTGTACATAAGGAGAGGAAAGAGAAAGAAGAGTCTGCAAATGCAACATATGATCAGCACATGGGGATGTCGTAATTCTGAATTCATTAGCGGGGAAGGAAACAAAGCCAGGAGAGGGAGGGAGAACCAAGAGCCTGAAAGGAAAGAGAGAGTGAGTGAGAGGAGGAGGAAGAGGAACCCAGCGAGGGAAGGAGAGAGGGAGCGATTGACGGGAGAGGACAGGAGAGGAGGGAAGTCTAAAAAAAAGTTGGGAGGGAAGGGGGGGAGAGAGAGGAGTGAAAGAGCAGACACTACATGTGGCTGTGGAGGGAGCGATCCCGTCATGGAGGGGGACAAATTCTCAGGTAAGACAAACTCCAGAAGCTCTCAGCTGAGAGGAGCTCAACTTCTCCCCTCTGTGCAGTTAGATCTGCTCCTTTTCTGCGACCGAGACACTTTTCTGCTGGCGTCTGTTTTCCCCCCACTGTGGTATTTTCCACTTGCTCATTCTGGCCTGTTTGCTGACTGCATGCTTTTTGGGGGATTTGGAGCTGGAAGCTCTGCAGAGCTTTTGTAGCAGCTTTGGCTACAGCTGCCAGATTTGCAACCTTTTCTGTCTTTTCTGTCTCCCTTGGAATATCCTTTGCGGATAGCCTACTATTATTTTTTCCTCCTTATCACCACATCCTGACACTTTTCCATTAAATTTTAGAAAATGTAACTCTGCCGAAGTGACACAAAATGTCATTTCTATCCAGACATGTCTGCTTCTCCCTCGTTCTTCCTTGGTGTGAAAACAGGAAAGAGCTCTGTTTGAACAGTACTACTCTTGTCCCATGTGGCTTTTTAACCTACTTTGGCACTTTGGCCCCTTTGGTCAGACTCTCCTTTAGTTAACGGGACAGAGAGTCCCAAAGCGGCAAATAAAAGCTCTGACTTTGAACTGAAACCTTTTAGAAATATTTGTCAATGTTTATATGGGTGTGTGTGCGTGTGTGTGTGTATGTGTTATTATGTGTGATCCCTCTGCCATCAGGGAGGTTGTATGCGTGACCTAACAGCTTGCCACACCTTCAGGTTGTGTGAAATGTGGCCCCTTGTTTCCATGTACTTTCTCCAAGGGTTTGCAGCAAGTCATTACAGTTTTATGTATGTTTCCCACAGGCTTTAACTGTTAACTACGGCATTACTGTGTTTATATTTTCCAACATATAACGTACAAGGTTTTCTGGCAAGGTGGCGTCTTTGTGTATTTTCAATAATTCAGAAATAAAACAGTGCTCTGGTTCATTTATATTGAGCCTCTTTGAGCTGCAGGCAGCACAAGTCCTTTTGACACACGTCTGCCATGTCCTACCACCATATTTCTCCCGTACCCTATAATTTCTTTTGTTTTCTTAGAAAAGTAAGGCAAGGCATGAGTTTTCACTGTAATTTTGAGGGATAGAGGTCAGGACATCCTGCCTGCTGTTCCTTGAGTCCCTTTGCTGTTTAATACTGAGGTACAATGTCGCAACCAAAATGGTCGAGACGTCAAGGATGCAGTGAGAACATGAGGAATCTACTGTGCGAGTGATGGGCATCAGTGAAACCCGTCTGTGGGAACATTTGTCATGACTTTAGGGCGGCAGACAGAGGGGTGAGAGTAAAGGAGGAGGGAATGCAGAGCGCGTTAAGAACAGGTGTTGTAATCCTGGACGTGCTGCTGTGGGGAAGTACTTTTGCACCTCTGCTATGTAATGCTCAGCACTGAATACTTTGTCTGTTATCCATGTGAGGAGTTCAAAGGATGTGTCTATTATGCAACTAAGTCTGTGGCATTACAGGAAGCTAACACACTACCTTCATGGTAACCTCTTTCTGTTTCGGAGAAACCATTCTATATGTTCTGCTTCAGGAACGGTGAACCAGTGATCGCTTTCATTCTACACCACAAGATCCGCCGTATCGAAAATGATTTTCAATACGTTTGACTATCGAAAATCGATAGCCAAACGTATCGATTTTTTATAATCAGTTTATTTACTAAATTTTTAGTTGCTAGTAACATTCATTACACAGCTGTAGCTCAGCTGATGTAAGTAAGTGATCTCAAATCCTTTGCAGCCTCTAATAGTGCTCTTCCTCGATGATCCTGTATTCAACTTCCTCTGTCTCCCCATGACGTTCTCTGACTAGTTTTCATTTTTATTATATAAAAAATAATAATTTCACGGCATGATGCGGCCTTCTCCAAGTTTTGTCTTGAGGATGGTGTGCTCAAATCCAGGTTGCTGGATTTATATTAAATTACACACCGGAGGATTATGTTTATGGCTTACTCGACTTATCAGGGCAAGTTCAATGCATTGGATTTTATTCAGGGGTAGCAGAAAAGAGGACCTGTGCAGCTAAGTGTTATTTTCCTCAGACATCACAGTTCTGCACTGCCACTGCAGAGATTCCCCACAAATTACAGTAAATCTGTGAAAATGAAAGGAACAGTCTTATGAACGTTTTAGAAACAGTTTTTTGTTTATCAAGAAACAGGGCATCAAAGCAGATTTTACAAATGTTGAATAGACTGAGCTTATTGTAAGGGGCTGTTTTTAATTACAAATGAACAATAGCTTTCCCCCTCTAATCTTTGGAAAATACAAAATTAAAAATTTCAACAAATCTAAGAACAACTGGCTATATTTGACACATTTTGTCAGCTGTTTCAAGAAAAAAAATGTTTGTAGCTCTGTGTTGGTTTTTACATGTTTTTCCTTTTATTTTCCACACTATTTGGATGCGTTATTGGTGGCTCTCCCTGCTATCTGCCTCAGCCAAATCAATTCTCCTCATACTAATCGGTTATGCTCCTTCCTCGTTGTGTCCAAACCTGCTTGCAAGACTTCATTGGTTTCCTGTGCGTGCTTTTTTTCCAACATGATTCAACAGTGATTGTGTTTCTCAGTGGAAAACACTCAGCAGAAACCCCAGTGAGTGCGAAGTGAAGATGAAGGGGCTGACGTGTCTCGTTAATTTCCAGTCCCATGTGGTCAGCTGATGATCACCTCATATGACACAGACACAGTCAGAGTCTCCTCCAAATATCAGAGTTATGACGGTTCGAGCAGCTGCAAAGCTTCACAAATTCACTGAGAGTAAATAAACGAAAACATTTTTTTGCAATATATTTTTCACCCAGCAGGTGGAGGTGCAGAGTTCATCAAGTCAACTGTATCTGCGTTGCTCTTTGCAAAGCAGCCCTTTTTACTACCTGAAATATTTTGACAAAATGTTAAGATTTACTTTGCTGTCCTGGGCATAAATTGTTTTAGGATTTTTTTTTTTCTTTTTTGGTTGATTTTCAATTCATGATGAATAGACCAGTGTGCATCTGTATTGGCGAGACCAAGCATGGTCTCGCCAATACAAAATGTTGGCTTCGTTGTTATTGACACTGCTGTTACCCGTGAGAGAAAAGGGGGAAGACGATGGTGGGAGAAAGTAAGGCCAACTGGGATTTATCTCTGGTCATGGACAGCTGTGCTCAGTTTTCCATCCCAGCCTACGCTTGAGATGCACACGATCAGGGCTGCGCCATGTGTGTGGCTGTGTCACAAATATGCAAATAAAACAATGGAGCAAAATGCTGTTGAATGATATGCCATTGTGTGTGTGTGTGCGCGTGTGTGCATGCATCATAGTCACACAGTTTTCCGACAGGTGTTCCCGTTCGATAAAACCGTGCCGGGTGCTGATGCTTAACATTTGGTTTTGGGCAGCTGCTGCTGTCCTCACAGCTGTGGCTGTACTTTAGATAAAGCTGCTTGACCATGTGGGTAAGGCCTCCAGGGAGAAGGGGGGCAGGGAGGGAGTCAGTGTGCATGTGGAGGTTTCTGCTGTGGTGCAGTAGAGCTCATTCAAGGTTCTTCTGCCATTACATCTTCAGGAAATAAATCCCTGTACATTGCATGTGTAACATAACTGTTTCCCGTGTCAGACGTTGCAGATTCTCACCGGTTATCTCTGGAGTTCATTTCCCACATCCAGCTGCACACTGCTGCACTGAATTAAAAGTCAGCTATTTCTCTTCTGGGGTTTAAACTGGCCGTGCTGCTTCTCTCATTAGTCATGCTCGCTCTCTGTGTGTGATTCTCACAGCAGGCACATACTCTCTCTGCAGGGGTTCAGTGTCACCACACATCTTCTGTTCTCTTTTAATACCTCCTACTTCCCTTTTTGCACCTGGGGAGACATCTATACACCTTTTTCCAGAGATTCTTCCTGCCTTACTCATCCCCGACCCCCCTTGTCGGGTCTACGTATTATGGTGGTTACCATGTGAACTGAGATAACAGCGGGGCCAAATCCAATTTATGCATGCATCTGCATATAAGCAGATATAAGTAATGTGCTCACCACCATTCATGGTTTTTACCGACTCCAGATGGGTCCGCTTGGTAAAGAATGACTCATGGGTGAGTTTTCCGTTTCGAGGCCAACAAAGCTTTTGTTGTTTTTGGATGAACACAGCAGGAAGCCGGAGTTTCCTCTGTTGCTGGCGCTGCTTACGTTAAAAATAACAACCACTGCCCAAAAATGAAATCAAACTCACATGATCATAAAACTGAGAATAATGGCTTGGGAAAAAAGACTCATAATGTAGTTATTAATTACTATAACAAGACAAAAATCCAATTAAGATTGTAAACATGTGGGTTTACAATTTTAAGCTTTAAGCATTCGCATTCCTCTTCGTGCTGAGGTGTAGCTATAGCTTAACAAGTCAGTGATGCGATTTTTACATCAACAAAAGGACGTTTTTATAGAGTACATAAAGCCCAGCCTCCTAAAACAAATATCCTTTCTGGAGCTTAATAAAAACTCAATCATCATGAAACAGAAAGGCCTTGTTGGTACTAGCGCCATGTTAATTAAATTTGCATGCATCTTATGAGTAGATCAGCAAACTGATAATTGGTTGTAATTTACTGTAGAACAAACTGAGCTACAACACAAAGATTAAACTCATTGTGTCACATTGTATCTATGTTAACACAATAATCCAACTGTGAAGCTTATTCTTTGTACTTTTAGAAAGTACACTTGCCACTTAAAACATTATCTGATGCTAAATTAGCAGCATTAAATAAGTAAACATTAGCAGTGAATGTGGAGAAGTAAAAATAAACTACAAAACATAAACGTGGCACTGAAGGGTTGTGAGATAAAAATAAAGAAGTCCTCCAGGAAGTTCATTAGCAAATGTGAAAACCTCTGACTTTGTTTAGTGATTGTGGTATTTTCATCAGCTAGGTGGAGATACCACTATATTTTTATATATATTTCTCATTAGGAGTAAAAGTTGACTGGAGTCTGTCAAATTCTCCTGGGCCTCCGCTGCTTTTCCTTTTCCTACATGTTTCTGTTCTCTGTCTGCTAAAATGCTTAGCAACATGTGGATTTCTTTCAACAATGTCAATTATGCACTGGACTGGACATGCGCGTGACAATATTTAGTGTTTTATTTGCAAATACAGTTGTATAACATGCATCTTTCTTCTTGCTCTTCACAATTGCATGCTACTTTTCCAGTCTATTGTAAGATACTGCATCCCAATGCGACACAATTTAAATTGCAAGTGCCACGTGGCAAAATGAAGATGATTCCTGTGACCAACAGTTTTATGCATTTTGCCACATTTGCATCTATATTTTGAAAAGAAACAGATTTTTGCAGCCATAGTTTGCAAGAGGTCTTTTTAATGGCACAGACAAGACTACTAGGGAGGTAACCACATTGCCTCTAGGCATTTGGTTTTCATTTGTGTGCCACTGCTTATGTTTATGTCTCTGGAGATTAACTGTTGACATTTGTAATTTGTTGCCCTGGCATTGCCCTAACAACTGCCACAGTAGTCTGGCATCTGTTTATAGAAGTTATCCTCTTCTCTGCCCTCTCTGACTCCTCATTTTTCACCTCCTGGAAAGCCAAGGGCCTCTTTGGGGTGTTGGTGGCTCTCTGAGTTACATTAAGCAGCAGGCGGCTGTCTCTGTCTCTCATCTTCTATATGCTGCTGTGCAACCTGACACCAGCAGCTGCCTATCTGAGGACATTATAAAACAATATACCTCCCCACTTTTAAATTAATATCAGGATAAATTCAAGATTTTGATTCAAAACTGAATTATAATGCAGATGCCGTGGATCACGTCATGCCATGAATGCAATTCATTCACGCAGCGATATGAATGAAGGTCCTTTCTAGGAGATAAACATCCCGCTTCTCTCCTGCTGTGACAGTTGTTACAGAATATTGGATTGGAGCTCTGTGGGCTTGTTTGGGCTTGTGAGGATGTGTAGCAGAGATAGATCCAAATAGTTCTGAATGAGTGTGCACATCTCCTGATTTATTTGTGGTGTCAAACCCGGTGGTTGGATGTAAGGAAGTGTTTCGATTTGGTTTTACGATGGACCACACAGGGGGACTACTGCAGTCAACAGACTGAGGGTAACTCTGGAGGAGCAGCAGAGATCCACAACTCAGGTAGAATAAACTGCTGATATGATAACTGTTAGTCATGTACTCTACAAATCGGATCTTTAGGAAGCAAGAAAAAAAGTTATAGTTGAAACTGAATGAAATTTGCCGTTTTCATGAAGCGAGACAAGAACTTAGTCTGTCCTGCATGAGAAATGCTCTGCAGCAAACTAGCAGTCCAAATCAGCCTGGATGGATGGATGACTGGACCAATCAAATGGATTGGGAAATGGGAAAACTGGGCAAAACTGATGGTAAAATTGATTGAAAATTGATGACAAGACAATTCTTGAAGAAAACTTGTTTGAGACTGCCAAATATTTTAGACTGTGACTGAGATTCACCATCCAGAAGAACATAAAACCACAGTCATCTAAAATTTACTGAGAAACTGTAGCTTGACTTTACTGTACATGTTCATAGAAATTTTCACCAATTCTGAGAAAACTGTTCAAAAAAGGCCCAATATTTCAGTTTAGGTCTAGGTGTGATCCAAACATACCTTACACATCTTCACCTACTTCCAATGTGTTTGGAGAGGGCCAAAAATCCAGTGTGGTGAAATCTCCAGTAACAACAGAAATACTGAGGAAACAACTTTACTAACAGACAATATGCTGAAACGTGTTGGTACGTTAAGAACTTTGGGTTCTCAGAGCTTCAAGTGTTGCTGGATCCTTTAGTTGTGTAAAAATGGCGTAGAGACTTGGGGCGTCCTTTTGCTTCTACTTTTAAAATATGCAGAACTTCACGTTTGACTATTACATAAAAGTCCTAGTCGTATGAATCAATGTTTGTAGATTGAACAAAGTTGAAGAAGTTTGGTAACCGTCTGATGTGTGTTTGCGTGTGTTTGTGGCATGGTGATGGAATCTCACACACGTGTTTGTCAGGATGTGCTGTTTGGGTCGAGGGTGTGTCTGGACCAACATTCTCCTCATGTTTCCATCTTCAGCTATTTGCAGATTGAATAACAGTACAGCAGTGACACAGCTACCATTCACACTGTGGGTCACAACTGGGGGTTGACATATTAGTACAACACTGACCTCTGGTGGAGGAAGTTAGGTTTTGTGAGTGAAGGGGAACATTAACTACAGATGCTACAGATAGTTTTCCATCTGAATAGAGAGATATGGCAGCATTATGGGAATGCCTGTAATCTTAAAGGATGAAAGACTCAACTTTCCTGTGCTATCTGTGTTAGCCAGATGTGGCCACTGATGATAACAACTTTTTTTCTTTTTCTTTTTCTTTTTGTAGATGTAATTCTTTGCTCAGTTCAGTTCCAGTTAAATCAATGTAGTGTAACTTGAATCTAATGTCTAAATGTTGTAGTGGAGTAAATACTTACTCAGAATCAGCGTTCTGGTTTGTGTGCTTGTGGTCCGAAGTGAACAAAATGCGCAAACTCTGATACCAAAGTAAGCAGCACGCTCGCTGTGAGTTCAAGACACTGAAAATCTTAAGTAAACACAGATAAATCTTAAGGATGAGTGCAACTATTGCAAGGACTGTTAACCCATACCGCTCCATTAGAATGCAATAAATTAACTGCAGCTTAAACCCAAATTATATGTAAAAAAAATATTTGTCTCAATTTCTTTTAATACTCAAAGTGCTGTTTCTATTCTTACATGAGATGTCGGGAATGCTTTTACTTAAAACTTACAGCTCCAGCACATTTATTGGCTTCCATAATAACCTTTAAAATAAAAAAAAAAAAAAAAAAAAATTGTGTTGCAGAAACCGTCATTAATATAATAGAACAGAACTGAATTATTTTTTATTCAAAACACCGTGGCATACAGCAAGTCCATGTACTCCAAAAGGTTTAATAATACATTCAGGATAGAAACAGTCCCACAGCATCACAGATCCTCCACCGTGCTTTCCATATATTAATCCTGGATTGTTTCGTGCTAAAAAGCTCAATTGTAAGTAATTAAGGGTCTTTTAGATGGTTCTTTTTGCACCATATGTCTGTGTCTGGTGTAGCTGCACGAAGCATGGGGTCAAACCTAAACCAATGTATGTGGAATCAGACCCAGAGGTGCTTGTGCAGCATCAGTTTTGGTTAAATTTGCTTGAGAGCTGCAGATAATCTTGCTGCATTCTTGACATACATTCATTGACATACACGCATGCAAACATCCCCCAGCACTCACCTTCTGTCCGCTTCTTCCCACCTCCTCCCCCATACAGACACCCCTTCGTGCAGCCATTAAGTCATTAGGAAACTCATTTATTGATGTCTGCCTCCAGAATGTCCACTCACTGGCTGTGTGAGCGTGCCCTGGTTGTATTAGTTCAAAGTGGGCTTCTGGATCCTCTACAGCTATTTTATTTCCACTCCTGCCACAGTAAGATAAGCAGATATTCATTCTAATGTGTGTCTGTAGCTTGCAAAAAAACTTGTGGGACACAGTGTTTAGCCATGTGATCTTGATAGGACGCGAATGATTTGAGCCGTCTGTTTGAAAAAAAAAAAAGAGTAGTTTTGCAGAAAGAAAGGGAGGGATATATGGAGGGAAGGAGGAAAAAAAAGGGGGGGGCTGTGAGCAGAAGAGGGAAAGAGCGAGAGGGAGGAGGGTGGCTAGTGAGTGTCATTCCAAGCTCTGGAAGTTGAAAAGAAGGAGGAGAAGAGGAAAAATAAGTTGCTGCTTTAAGAGAGAGGGGAGATAAAGGAAGATCAAGCAGCTCAACTCTTGTTTTTTTTTTTCTTTTTCCGTTTAACCTCCCCTCCTCTCAGCTGCCCGGGCTCCTAATTTGGGATTTGTTTAAAAGCGGGACTGCGGCTCAGGAAGACTTTTCCTTGCTGGGGTAAAAGGGATCCCTGCTCCCTCTCTTTTTCTCTCTCTCCCACACTCGCACACACTTTCTCCCCAAAAATGTCTGATTCCACTGTCAACGCTCACTTGGAAGGGATCATATCAGACTTCGAAGGTCAGTGTCTTTCTTGTTGTCTTTTTTTTCCCTGTGCTTCTCCTGCAGAGACGTTTTCTCTTTAACCCTGCCATGAGGACACTATAGATAGCTTCCACATGTTGTACTGGAACCAGGCAGATCTGGAAAACTGAAGAGGGCTTGTTGACGTCTGCATTGAGGTGTGGTGTTTTGAAAGGGAAATGGTGCTTAAAGTGGTGCGTGTTCATTCTCCTTCTTTGAGAATCGGTGAAAGTGGGTTTGCTTTTCAGGTCTCTCGTGGGTCAGAGACCGTGCAACCAGAGAAAAATGTGCATCTGAAAGACAAAATGATGCTGTAGTTTCTGTTCAGCGTGAAACATACAGCTGTGAGGTGAACACCTGGATCACGTCTTTCTTTTCATCTCTCAGATTCCCCCTGTCATCTCTCCCCTCCCACCCTTTTTCCTCCTCCTCTGCCTCCTCGTCCTCTTGCTGCGCTTCCACTTTTGCTCCCTCAGCAGCTCGTCCATCCACACACCCCCTTTGGCGTGTCATTGGTGGATGTGAGGAGAAGAGAGGGCGTAGAGGGGTGGGGGAGGCTGACAGGCTGACACCTTTCCCCCCTAACCTGTCTTTCCATATGTCTCCCACAAACATATAGCCATTAGGAACACATCTGCACACGTCCAGGGCTGCTGGTCTGTCAACACCAGTGTGCTGGCGGTATGTACGAAGAACCTATCGGCCTCTCTTCCTGTCTTTTGCGTCTTTAAACCTGGATGACATAGTGCAGCCGTGCAGAAAGATGAGTGGAGTTCAGAAAACACAGGTTTCCGGAGGGTGAAAAAGTTTGCTTGTGGCTCTGAGTCGTGTTTTCAGATGCTCCCCACTCATGTGGAACACCAGCATAATGGGTCACTGTTGGGGTTTTAAACAATGTGTGTTGAAGCAGGTTGGGCTGGATTGTTAGGAAATAGGTCACCAACATGAACAATCAAGAATGAAGAGCAGAGCTGACAACGCTATGAGGAGAAATATAGGTTTTTATAGGTAATATGTTTGGGTTGGTAACACTGTTGCTTTGCAGCAAGGAGGTCCTGATTTAGAGTCTTGGTCAGGAGTTTGCATATTCTCTCTCTCCAGGTACTTCCTCCCAAAATCTGGAAGCATTACTTTTATGTTAATTTGTTAAGGTATGAGTGTGTGTGTGTGTGCATGGTTGTTTGTCCTGTGTCTTTCTGTGTTGTCCTGTGACGGGCTGCTGACCCATCCAGCATGTAACCCCGCCCGTCCAGTAACCACTGGAGATAGGCACCAGCCAACCCCCCAAACAGAAGAAGCTCTTTAATTAAGTGCTGAGAGAAACTCGGACAGAAACTTAAAAAAAAAAAAAAAGAAAAGAAGAAAGAAACAGAAAAAATCCCATTTGTCATGCATCCACGAGGTAACGTGTTTTTCTTTCGTTTTTGTTTTTGTTGAGATGCTTCCTTCTACAATTAGCATACCTACAGAAACAAATGGGTGGTGTTTCCAAAGAAATAGGCCTTTTAATTAAGGGCAATATAATTAATTGCCCTTATAATTAAAACTGAAAAGAGCATTGAAATAGCAATGAAATTGGCATTGGGTCCTTAAGAAGGTTATTAAGTAATTAGAGAGTATTAATTTCACTTTTGAAACTTCCTTTGTTCCTTTTAGGCATCCAGCAGTGACGCAGAGTATCACATTTCCTCTTGAATCTTTGCCAATTATGCAAGACAGAACAAAACATCGAGTGAGCTTTATCAAAGGAGGTCAGAGTAATCACATGTCACGCTGCAGCAGTGATTTCATATTAGACCAGCAAGTGGGTGTGGTGGTGTAAACCAAAGAAGCTGTCAATGGAGATCAACGCCTGATCACGAGGTTTGAAATGGAAACCTGTATATTATTACATATTAAATATGTTCCTGGTGGTTCATTACTTCTTTACAGGTCACTGCAGCTGCTGCAGACACACTGCAGGCAGAGAAATATTTGGATAACAATGCCGCTACAGAAAAACTACAGAACAGCATTCCTGTTTAGTATGCCACCGTTGTAAAGCACTTAGAGTGTCATCACTTCTTCTGCTGTGTTAAAGCTGAAATGAACAGAAAACAAAACCTTCTTGCCCAGGAGGTTATTGACCTCAGATGTGGCCTCAGTTTCAAAACTACAGAGATTATTGACCGAATGACAGAACTTCCTGCTCAGCAGAAACACAAGGATGCTCTCACATTGCTGTTTTAGTTTTATGGAAAGTTGTCAGAGTTTTTAAATGCATGCAAACAAGATTGTCTAAAACATCTAACAGTTCTGTGAATGGCCATCGCTCTCTATTACTCAAGAGTGAATTTCTGAACGTTCAGAAACCCCTGGGACATTTGAATTAAACTGACAAAAATTAATTTCCATTAAATTTATGTTAGGAACATATGAGACATTGATAAATTCAATTAAATATTCAGTGGAATGAAACTTACTTAAAAGGGATTGTTGTGAGACCTCAAAAAGTCAAATGCCTTAAAAAAAAGAAAATTGCTACTTTAAGCTGACTGCCTCTTAACTGTAGCAATGTTTATTTCACAAATATATATATATTTTTTTAAGTAACGAGGTGAAAGAGTGTCATTAAGAAGCAACAGGCCTATATATGGTTGCCATGCTTCAGATCTAGGCATCAGTGTTCAGACTCAGCGCTGGCCCAGCATGCATGAGGGAGGAAGTGCCTCCTCACAGAAGATTTTTCTCAGGAGTCTCCTTCCTTATCGGCCCAATCAGGCCTCTGTAGACCCACCAGCAAGGACAGGCTTCCTGCTAATGACGCAACTATGGCGGTGCTGCAGGGAAGTACCGGGGGTCACTGTTCACAGTGAACACAGCAAGGCTTTGTTGAGCTTTTACTGAGTAAGAAGGCAGTCTGACGAAAGTGATCAGCAGGGTTTAGTCATGGTTAAAAACAACTAATATGTTAAGAAAGATTTATATTGTATGCTGAGTGAAGAGCTGCTTTTTGCCTTTTATTCTACAAGGAGTGGAAAATGTGTTCGACAAGAGTAGCAGAGATTTGGTTGGTTTAAACTTTGAGTGTTCAGCTTGTAAAACTAAATAGTATCCATCACTACTTTTTAAAATGTAAAACAAAAATCTTATTCATTCAGACACAAGTTAAGTGACAGGACAGGACATCTGCAAATTTTTTTTAAGTGTTTCGCAGTTTTTATCCATTTTTATTTGATCATTTTTTATTTGTTTTTAGTAATTTGCGAAACAAATTAGTAAAGAAACTAGCTGCTCATGAATGCAAAACGATATTGAGCGAGAAGTGGCCAGTTACAGCAATATTTATCTATCTTACCCTTTATCAATGATCTGACCAGAAATAAAGTTGTGTGCACTGCACACTGTCTGCATCTATTTCATTATTTGTTATTGCAGATGGACACATATAAAGATTAAGGTATTTGAGATATTCATTAAAATATTCTGGCTATAATATCTAATTTACTAGCATGTAGTAGTGATGATACAAATTAAACATTGAAGACATAAATAATATATACCTCATTGAATAATAGGCATTAGTGTGGTTGCAAGATGGTCCTGGACTTGAATACCTATTGTTGTGCTGTTTGCATCTTAGTTGAGTGTATTTCTTCCTTTTTCTTCCAGTCAATAGATTGATGGATGTTTTTCCTCCTGAGGCCTCCATACTAAGGCCTTAGTACATATGTTGCAATATGTTACAGCAATATGTTGCAGCAATATGTTGCAATATGTTGCAGGAATATGTTGCAATATGTTGCAGGAATATGTTGCTGCAACATATTGCAGCATCAAATTGTTGCTGCAATAAGAGCGTTTATTTTTAATGCAAAATGCATTAAAACTAAATGCTTGTTAAATTTGTCTGTAATGCCTGGATCTTCTGCAGTTTTAAGGGAACAGATAACATTTTATAACCATTAAAAATGATCTTTTACACATACTTGATGTGCTAAGTTAGTTAAAGTTTTATGGTAAGTTTTACTCAGTTTTGGTTGTTAAACATTGATGTTTTCCAGAGAAAGAATTCAGAAACACTTTAAAGCAAATATAGTTGTTAATTAGATCATATTTTTACTTTTTTTTCTCATTTGTTTTATTCTGAAAAACAAATGTGACAGAGAATGAGACAACAGTCTGTACTTTGAAGAAGAAACCAGTACATCCAGACATGAAAAAACACTCAACAACACTGTGCCCAGTTTGTAAAATAACAGACTTTTATGCTTTTCTCTTGTGCATGGAAAGTTAATTCTTCTGTTGGTTGCACTGCGGTCATGGTTATTTAGGAGCTTATTACACAGGTACACATTTTTGCATTATTTGGAAACAATTTGCTGGTCCTTTATGCAATATTCCCAAAACATCTTGAAACTGACTTGAGAGCAAAGAAACAGCCAGGGATTAAAGTGACACACACTGCATGATTGATTTCAGATAACGTCACAAAAAAGGCTGCCCTGTATTTTATCAGCTAAATGATTTTAATGCGAAGCAGCTGCTGTGCAAAATATTATATTTTTTCTTAGCAGTAACCTAACGCAGCACTAACCATGTGGCCTGACATTATGAAGTAAAATCAGCAGTTGCTTGAAGTTCCTCATGCATGTGAAGGGAATTTGACTCGAATGTGAAAGCAAACTACATAAAGATTACTATTGAAAGGATTCTGAAAGTGTAGATCTTTGAAACTGATCAAGATTAATGGCTTTTCACACGTTTGTTCTGAAAAGCCACAGAAGACGAACTAGGCCTCATCTACTGTCACGCTCAGAGAGGCAGAGAGAATGTGCCGCTCAGCCAGCGCATGCTACACTTGCAGAGGCTACATCATGTGATTCTCTTTGGCAGTTTGACTCTGTTTCAATTGAAAACACAGATTCAACTGATGCCGCTGCAAGTGTTAGTCCAAAAACATTACGCTTCGCTCTACGCCTGCCTTATTTGGTGTCCAGTCCGTTCGCAGCACTCTGTTTAGAGTCCAAGATTAATTGGGTTGAAAAACTGACTTCAGTTCCAGGTGAAATGGAATTTAGTTTTCTTTATTAGTAATATCTGTGCTTACTTAGATGTGTTGCATCCTACCAGCACCGTTTAGTAACACGAGAACTTCCACAAAATTCTATTTAATTTTGTGCACCAAAAAACAAAATTGCATGAAATAAATGGCCAAGGACTTGCAATGGTAAATTGATTTATTGGTTATTTACCAAATAATTAGTTGTCAATATTAATTCCTTATACAAGCATGTCTCATGATGCAGTGACGTTAGCAGAGGCAAAGGGTTTGGCCCCAGCAGGGAAAGGAAAACATACTGTGTTTGCTCTTCTCTCCAGCTGTGTTTAAGCACACACTCCCACGTACACGTACACATGCACGCAAACACACACACATGCACACACACATACAGGGAGGGAGAGAGACAGTGTTGTGTTCAAGACCACCTAACCCGAGACCAAGACAAGACCAAGACCAGAGTGTATCGAGACCGAGACAAGACCAAGACTTTTAGGGTCCGATACCAAGTCAAGACCAAGACCGAGGGAAGTCGAGACCGAGTCAAGACCAAGACCAGCGCCAGTATGTGACAATAAAATGTGAAACATGATCAAAATCACTAAAATTGATCTAAAAGACCCACATTCACGTAAAAACACCTAGATATTTTACACAGAGAACTGGAATAAACATAAACATCTTTATTTAGTACTTCTATGTTGTAATCACAGAATTTCAAACAATCAAAGTCGATCAAAATAGTATTTTCTCTGCCTTTCATGAACAGTACATACATTTATGTTGTTTTTAAATGTGCTATTTCAAAACCATGTGCAAATATGTAAAACTGAAAAAATGCCAATCATTTCTCTCGTTTCTCTCTCGTATACAGATTATAGCTACATTATATAACTTTTCTTAAATAAATCTATATCTATCACTAAGTTGTGACAATATGTTATGAGACAGATAATTTGTTGAAAAAAAGATTGATCTCCTTCACTTCCTCCCTGAGCGACTACTGCCATCTGCAGAAATACAAACCCCATTGAAATACGTGCACAAAAACATGACTGACTTTTATCAGTTCTAAGACCCTTTTGCTGGATCAGATGGTTTGTTTTTGACCAAGCAGTGTATTTCTCCAGTTAGCACTGGGAACATGGAGAAAAGGCAGAGGAGCTCAATATTTTCACAGCTTGTCGGTCTCATAACATACTGACACAACATAGTGACATAAATATATAAAAAAAACTATATAACTTTTACAAAGATATTTTTTTGTTTTAACAAAGTTACATACTGCATCTTTAACTCTCCAGTATGCCTCCCTGTAAAACGCCTACAGTCCAGCAGGTAGGATTCAAGTGCATAGCAATCTTTAGATTTGTAGCACACATGGGCAGTCACCCCAAGAAAGGAGCGTAGCCTGCGATCAGACCAAAGGTCAGTTGTTAATGACACAGACGACTGGGTCTTCAGTTTCTCCAAGACAGTTTCCTTGACTTTTCTGACCAATTCTGGAATTCGTCTCTCAGAAACTGTTTTTCTAGAGATTGGTGTGTATTTACTGTCCAGGACTTCAAGAAAGTGTTTAAAGTGTCCATTTTCCACGAGGGAGAGGGGCAGACAACATCCAATGATCAAATCTTGAACAATGGCTTCACTGATGGCTTGCTGCCTTGGCGATTGTGGGCTGTAGAGCTGCACTTTCTGTGTAAATAACGATATTGTTGGCTGTGTGACATCACTCTGTTGCCCTGCCTTGTATTCCAGGAACCTAATAAATAGGACATAGAAATCAGTTTATCTGATCATATGAACATCAATTACATAAGAAAACAACCTTAAAAATAAGTAGGAACTTTACAAATACATGTCAAATATGTGTAATGTAATGTTACTAGAAACGCATGTAGATAAACAAAATGCAAATCAATGGTATTTTGGCCATCACATTTTTGAAATGGATAAACAAGTAAGTTAAATGACTGATATGGTATGAACCATAGAGAGTGAACTGGTAAAAAGTTACTTATTGACCTGAAATTGTAAATGGCAACATAACAATGTGGTTTCTAAAAGTAATTTGCCTATATCCATACAAAGCAACTAATTTATTAATTTTTCATAAGGTGAGGCATATTAGTCTCTTCACTCTCTGCTTATATCTATAGACTAGTTCCCACAGCCAAACAACAGAGCATCACCTCCACGTCTTATCTTCAATGTCAGGAGCTATATCCAGCTCCTAAGGTCAATGTAACTTACATTGACCTTAGTTCATAATTATGAGACAGTGAATGAATTCATTCACTGTCTCATAATTGTTTTTCATGAGAAAGAAAAAATCTAACTTAGGAACAGGATGTTATTATATGTCCAGTCGACTCAGTCTCTCAAGGTTAACTGCATTTGCTTACTTCCCTTAATAATGTTAATTGTAGGACCAATGCAAGAAAATACAACTTATTTAAGGTTAAGCATATCAGGTTTGGCATATTAATAAATTATATATGATGGCTTTGGAGACATTGGGGTTACCCACCAGCACAAGCCAGCACATGCTGACAGAACCATTACGTTCTGTCATGGTTACGTTACAGAACGTAACCATGACAGAACCATTACGTTCTGTCATGGTTACGTTACAGAACGTAACCATTACGAACCATTAGGTTCTGTCATGGTTACTTATTGACAGAACCATTACGTTCTGTCATGGTTACGTTACAGAACGTAACCATGACAGAACCATTACGTTCTGTCATGGTTACGTTACAGAACGTAACCATTACGAACCATTAGGTTCTGTCATGGTTACTTATTGACAGAACCATTACGTTCTGTCATGGTTACGTTACAGAACGTAACCATTACGAACCATTATGTTCTGTCATGGTGACTTATTGACAGAACCGTTACGAACCATTGTTCTGTCATGGTTACGTACGTCACCTTATTATGGTTATTAAACATAGGTAGAGACTTCCACATCAGTCTTCTCCTTCATGAGAAGTATTGAACAAGAACCAAAATATATTACGATTATCTATTCAGACTTTTATTTTTGCTCTGCTTCCACCTATGTGCTGCAATCCACTCATGAAGCCGACAGAAATACGGAGACATGTTCAGGAAAGCTGTAATTGAAACAGCGTTGTCCATGCACAACACGAATCAACACTTCTTTAAATTAAATCAGTAATGTCCGACATGTTTTCACAAACACTACTAGGTGACAACTTGTGCATCAAGCTAGGTGGCAAATAGCGGATAAGAAAGGAGAACATTCACCCTAAAAGATAAAGCATACATATATAACTTTAGCTAACTTAATATGTGTAGCTAATATTGAAATAAGAACTGTGTGATGGCCGGGTAGAATAATTTTGATACCGAGGAAATTGCTTACGTTAACTTGCTAGCTTTCCTAATATCACTTTTACACACAGCTTACCTTTCTTTGTGCTTTCTTTCAAGGTGTCGATAAAAGTTGGACGTAGTCCCCACCGTCTCTGATAGTGAAGCACTGCAGAACTTACATTGCGCTGTATGCTTTTTTCTCAATGTTGCTTTACAAATGTATTGTTTGTGATTTAAATAGCCAAATTTTATAACCGATGATTTGGCCGACATCTTATCCCCTTCTCAGACAACCACTTGTAACTTTCAATCGAAGTGCTGCAGTCGCTCCAAGGTGAAAGGGGTGGGGCGACAGCAGTTAAAAAACAACAACATGCATTTACCAATGAGACGGGTTATTGCTTGGATTTGAATCAGGAGTGCATCCAATAAAAAGAAGGATCTTAAAGAAATTGATACTGATGATTTAGCGTTATTTTCACAGTTGTGGTCTTGACCGGTCTTGAAATAAAATACCGAGTCCTCAATGTCCGAGACCGAGACAAGACCGACACCAAATGTGGTCGAGTCCGAGACAAGACCGAGACTATCAAAAAATGGTCTTAAGACCGGTCTCGAGACCAAGACCGTTTTCGAGTACTACAACACTGGAGAGAGACAGTAACACTTCTGACAAGACCTCTGTCTCCACTGTGTCTGTGAAGACGTCACAACAGAGGCCTTCTGTCACCAGTCACAGAGCGGAGTCTTATTGCAAACAGGTCATTATATATTACCTAAAAGTCAAACACAGTTTTAAATATCGTGCAGCACATGCGCTCCCATGTCTGTCATGCTTCAGCCTCACAGCCCACACATCTGAGGGCATGACAAGTAACGTCCATCAAGTATCGGCCAAGATGATCAAACATTTGTTCAGTGGAGAAAAGACTGCTGAGAGATTTCTGTTGTAAAATATTTATTTTTATTTTAGTGGAAATTAGACTAATATTGTTTGATTTATCAATGAAAACCAGAAAGGTGTTGCAGGGCTTGGTATCCAGTCCCTGTCCATCTAAACTAATACCCCTAAATGAAATTACATCTTTAGAATTCACCTAATTGGTCATTTTCAGCTAAGGCCTCAGAGGTTTACTAGAGCAAATTAGTGAATAAACAGCATCATGAAGACCAAGTTACACAGTAGAAAGGTCAAGGGTAGAGTTGTTGAGAAGTTTAAAAAACATTTAGGTCATAAAACAATATTCCAGGCTTGGAACATCACAATCCATGCCTTGGTAGTCTTACAGTTTCCATTACAATATGATGGATTAAGCACTACGGTAATCTTTCTGTAGTAACGTGTTCAAAGCTCAAGATATTGTTTTACAACCTTCTGGAAACTGCTGGTTCTACCTGTGACTGATTGTGTTTAGGTATAGCAGAGTAAGAGAGGCTGAATACATACCCAAGTTGCACTTTTTCAGATGATAATTTCAGTAAACTTCTAAAAATTATGTATAATTATTTCTCAACCTAACAAGTATGCACTATTTTGACTGGCTCAATCACATAAAATCTGACTAAAATCCCAAAGCTTGTGGTATGGGTTCAGGGTGCATGAATACTTTCACAAAGGACTGTGTGCCATTTAAGGCCATTCTTTGCTTAAAAGCAACTTTTATTAGAGTTAGTCCTCCATATGAAAGAGATTTAAACCTTGCTACAGTACATTAACTGTTTGCATTAATGCTTCATTTACCCTCCTATCTAAAAAGAAGTATTTTCTTCTCTTATCAGTGTGTTCAATGGGTTTTAGATAACTTTTGTGACCTTCCTTTTCTATGTGATTGGTGTACTATACTTGAAGACAGATTGTGAATGCTGGCCCTGCTCCAGATAAATATTCGCAATACTACTCCTATAGCCTTAAATGTTCCTACATAGAGTACTGAAGCAAGGTTTGACAAATTATTGTTATTCATTAAAAGGAATGGTCATTCTAGATATGTTTGGGGGAAAAGGTGGAAAAGGTTTGAAAGATGCACTGAAGCAAAACTCGGTTCTGATTTATGCAACACACCATTCTGTAAGGTCGAACACAAAGAGTTGCTGGAGCATAGGAAGAATATAACATAATGCAACATGCTGGTTTGGAAAAAGCAGGTCTTCTCGCATGCTGGTGCTTGGCTCGTCATCTTTAAAGCACGCCAGATCTTTGTGTGGAACTCTGGGAATGGAGCCATGTTGCTGCTCTAGATTTTCTTGCTGCTTTGGTCCCTGAGCTTATAGCGAAGGTGAGCCAGGAGTCACCCTCACATCTGACATGAAGCTGAACTGTTGCTAGAGAGCAAATAATAACATCAAGTTTTTCCCAAGACAGAAACTATTCTCTGTATTTTTATTTAAAAAAATCTGAACTAATTCAGGTCTGTGAGATAAATATTTGAAGGTATGAGAAAAGCATTTGCTCTTATAAAGAATGTATTGCCATAAAAATACCTTTAGAATAAGCTAATATGTAAAAATGTACAGGCACTGCAGTGTGTAACGCTGGTGTTCCCGTTATGATTGAATGAAATTGGTGCAAATGCAGACACTACATCTTTGCTCAGTTTTAGTCAATATGTCATAAAAGCTTCTGGTGTGGTTATGTTGAAAGATGGGAGAGAAACGACAAAATGTTCTGACACACAAATCTGTTTTCACTTTTTTCATTTAGTCTTTAATCTTCCATTTTTTTCTGAGATTATTGGATTATTTACACAATTATTGAAAATGAAACCATGTGAGGATTTTGGAAAGAAAAGTCAGTCTTTGGTGGAGTTGTTGACAACTTATAGACACTCGTAACATGACCCTGACAACACACGGCTTTTTGTAGGGTAGAAACTGAGGAGAAAAAAAGCTAGAGGGCATTTGATCTAATCTTAAACAGTCATTCTACTTTGAAAACTTTTTTTAAACACCATAAAATATATTTCAGAAGAAAGAAGTGGTGAATGAAGTAGAAAGAGTTTTATTTTTTTCTTTAATTTATTAGAGGTGGGTAACATTTGCTAAAAATGAAAGAATGTTTATAGAAGTTTATGGATGGATAGTGTTTCCATAAACTACAGTGCAATTGGCAATTACAATTGATATATCACTAAACAAATAAGTAAATAAATGTATAAGTAGAAAAAAAATTCAGAGACCTATCAAAGTAGATTTCTCTCTGTCACTGTGGTACAGGCGACTATATACTGTAAGTGATGTAGTGGAAACAACTAAAAAACTTTTAAAAGTTAAACAGATCTAAAAGATGTGTTTATATTGTGGTTAAAAAAGTGGGACAGTTTTAAGAACAATTGCAAAACTTAACTTACTCCATAATTTCTAATTTTTATATTATAATCGGTTACAAAACTAACCTTGTATTTTCAGTTTGAGGCGAGAAAAAAAATTTATCGAAGTTTTTAACGTTGACGTGATTCACTGAGAGTCTCGCGAGATGTGGTTAGTCCAGATGTCCACAGGTGCGTGAGAGTCCAGAGCCTGGCAACGGGAAGGAACTGATGTTAGTCGTCTTTTTAAGTTAGCTTTTAGCACATAATTTAGCACATATTCAGGTGCAACTCTTTGATGGTAGTAAATACATCTTTTTACTCGAGTGAGTGTGGATTTAGGGTATTAGCGACATGCTGAAGAGCTACGCGAAACGTGTCAAGTCAGGTGAGAGTTTAAATAATGACTTATTGCCAGATAGCATAGCATACACCTAACAATTGCTGTCCTCAAGCAACCTGTTTGTAACCTATTGTACTACCTATTGTAGGTAGTTCGCGTATTTTATTTATAATTCCCAAGCGAATTTATTATATTTTCTAAGATTTTTTTTTAACATTTTTTGCCGTATGTACTTCGTTGGTATTGTTTCTGAAAATCTGCCGCCGCTTTATATCATTCCCAAGTTGCTCAGTGGAATAATAATAATAAAAATACTTCTTTGTGAATGTTTTTTTTTCGCGTAAAATATTACTATTTAAATGCCTAATGATTAATAGTTGTAGAAATGGCAGACTTTGGCTAGAAATGGGCTACTTCAAGGTCTCATCTCCATTGAAGTATGGAAAGAGAGTGTGTGGAAAAATAAATGCATTTACAGACTTTATTACGTGACCTGTTACCACATTTGGTAAGCATTATGATAATGTGGTGAAACTTATTCTTATTTGAATAAGTTTTTTCTTTAAACTAATTCAGGGGAAATC
The DNA here is from genome assembly GCF_019740435.1 of Gambusia affinis. Taxonomy (NCBI): domain Eukaryota; kingdom Metazoa; phylum Chordata; class Actinopteri; order Cyprinodontiformes; family Poeciliidae; genus Gambusia; species Gambusia affinis. The sequence goes on along the minus strand of NC_057886.1, from coordinate 11,038,975 downwards.
ATTAATTTACCCTAAGTTTAAGTCTGGAGAAGTGAGGAATTTTAACATGAAAAATATGCAGGAAACCACAGTTCTCTTCTTTAACTAATGTTTAACCCCTACTATTTGTGTCTTGCAGCTCTGAAACGGTCGTTTGAGGTGGAGGACACAGATACAACCACGCACCCTTCGCCTCTGTCTCGCCGAACCACCAACCCCCTCCGTTCTTCAACATCCTCCACAACCAGCCAACGGAGCTATGACTTGAGTTCACGCAACTCTGACTATTCCTCCTCCTCCAGATCCACTGCTTCCGAGTCCTCAAACCTACGATCCCCAAAGAGCGGGATGAGGCGCATTGAGCTATCAGGGCGAAACCCTGATGCAGCTGCTTCCCGCCGGGCAGAGATTTCCATCGAGGTCTCCTCCAAACAGATTGACAGCTCGCCCAGTGCTGGCATCGCTCGCTTCGGCCTCAAGCGGCCAGAGGTGAGCCTGAGCAGTCGGAGCAATGCCCTAGACAGCACCTCAAACTCCATCTCCAGCATTACAAACCGACGAGCGGAGCTCAGCATGACTCGGCCTCAGGAGCCCCCTGCGCCTCCCAGGAGGGCGGACAGCCAGCTGTCGTCCCCACCGGTCTCTAGGATCCCTGAGCTAACCCAGAGAAGAGCAGAGCCCCCTTCTCCCAGCCTGAGCTTAGTTGACGGCATCTCCAGAAGACCGGAGATTCCCGTCTTCAGACAACCGGAGAACTCTGCGACAGGCAGCCCTGTAGAGAACAACAACAACCACCCACCACCTGCACCCGTCACCCCACTGCCAACCTTGTCAGAGCCACGGGTGGAGAAGGTGCAGTCACCTGTTGCGGAGCAACCCACAACACGACCAACAGACAGTGAGTAAACTCTATCCACTCTCTTTGCTTGAAAAAAAAAAAAAGCTTTCTATGTTGTTGTTGAACATGTTTATATTCACTTTTCAACAAGTTGCTCCATTCTGGAACAAAAACGTGCAACAGTAGTGAATCATCTCAACTTTGACACTGACTTTTCCTGTTTATGGGATTTTTTTTACACAATCACATGTTTGAAATAAGTAACAATGCTTTAAGGTTACTGCTGTTTTTTGTGTAGTATCATCTTAGCATATGAAAAAGGAAGATTAATCTGTGAAGTAATGACAGGGTCAAAAAAATAATAAATCAGACTAACTCTGAACCCATGTGCTTGTCCACTTATGCCGTCTGCAAATGTAGGTCAGTGGGGGTTGGTGATGAGAAAAACATGGCTGGAAAGAAAAGAAAGAGCCAAAAAATTTACAAAGCAAATTTTCAGTTAATACTCACATTTAATTTAAAACCACTTTTTATTAGCTTATTGTCCTCTCTCTTGGTTTCAAGAAGTTGTTCTGTTATTTATATATTTTTTGCTAAGATTACTTTTATTTGTGAAAGTACTGTTGCTTTAGAAAATTTATTTGCTCACTACTTGGACTACTTTTTAAAAAATAATAAAATAAAATGTGAAATGTTTTTTTTTCTTCTGAAAAACAAGTAGAAACACATACTTAAAGTAGGACATCATGTCAAAATGAGTTATTTTGAGTGATGTTTTTTTTTTCTCCTAAGTGTTATTCAGTGGTCAGCAACTCTATTCCTCGACCGCCACTATCCTCCCAATTTTAGACTTGTAGACGCAGCTCCAACACACTTGAATCAAAAGACTGAATTACTTATTAGGTCTTAGCACCTACTAGTATCGTTTGCTGGTTTATCAATATTTGTTCTGTTTTAACTCAATACTCAAAAACCATCAATATTCATATCGTACATAGATTATTTGAATCTAATTTCTAAGTCTAACCAATAAAGTTCCAGAAAGATACAAAAAAGTTGTTGATGTTACAGATTCTGGAAAAGATTAAGGAGTGTTTAGGAGTATATGTAATTTTTCATGGAAAGTTAAGATATCTTATCCTCAAGTCAATTATCTTCATGCTGCCGACTTCATTTTTGTTTTCCATTTTAAATGTTTGTGTTAATCTGCAGTTGCTTTAACTGAAGTATACATGTATTTTATGTGTTTATTTGTGCAATTACAAGTTATATGAGCAACACATTTTTATTTATTTATCATTGTGGCGTTTTCTGAGATTTAAAACAGCTAATGTTTTCTCTGCTGTTTGTTTTGCTCTTTTCCTCTCTGGAGACAGCTGTGCTCATATGTTGCCTCCTCTCGTTAAGTAGTATCCACTTGTGGGCGGCAGGGAGGTGTAACTTTCCAAATGTGGAGGTCATAAAAAAATTGTACTCTAAAATAGACTCCAACTTGCTCTTTCTAAAGCTCTGTGTTGGCTGGTTCTTTTTCTTTCTGTGCTACACAGACATAAAGTGTTTATTTCTGTTGTTTCCCCTACTTTTATTGAGTTTTGTAAGTTTTTCAGATGAATTAGCAAGCACATGGGCATTCTGAATGTATGTAGCATGGCCTTGGGTAAGTAAAACGGAAGTCAGCAAGGAAAAGGGAGAGGATTACAGCTCCCATTACTGCTACATTTGGCTCGGATTACCATCTTCCTGCTCAGCTGAACCTGTGGAGAGAGGCCCTGTGAGGAAGAGGCCAGGGAAGAAGGAAGATACATTAAAACATGAGGTTTATTGGGCAGAAGGGATTAGAGGAAAATAGATTTAGAGTAGCCTCTAAAGAAGAAATTAGAAAGTGAGATTTCTTGTTGCTTGTTTTTTGTGAGATAGCAAAAACAAACTAACTTTAACTCATTTGGGAATAAATCTGAACAGAACACACTGTTACATCAGCACGCCCAATAATCTCCCAAGTATTTGTTTTGCTTTTATTATGTGGGACATTTAGGGCTTTAAATTGGAAATGTTTCTATTTCTTCTTCACCTCAACATCCGGCTGGAAGTTGGTGGCTTGTTTCTGTGTGGTCCAGGAAATATTTGTGTAAGGGCGTGTGTGATCTACAGCCAGGTTATAACAGCTTTTAGACCTCTTGTGCGTCTTTACTCATGTGCACACATCAGCTCTGAGTCGAAGTCTAAGAATGCCTTGCCCACGGGAGTAGAGACTAATGAAAAGGCTAAGTGATGTGCCTCTCTTTTCTTTGTGTGGTGAATGTGGAACAGGCACAAGGTGCTGTAATGACATGCTTTGCTTCGGTTGATTGGTTGACTGTAACCATAAGCAGCTGGATTGAGCCTCGGCGTGCCTCTGCAGGATATGATCTCATGTTTACACACAGAAAAGCACACACATTCATCGTGGATGAAGCTCTTCTGAGTTTCCTGTCCTTTCACTTGAACTCTGCTTTATTCAATTGTGGCTGCTGTTATATATTTTTGACCAAGCATACTGTTTGCTGAGAGACCTTGTTTTTGTATGTCTATATTTACTTTCATGTTACACAGACTGTCCCCATCAAATTGCTTTACTAAAAATAAGCTGTGTAGCTGATTTTCTTAGAACATCTTTTCACTGTGGTAAACTTTGTAGTTTCATCTTCGTATTTAAGAATATAGTTATGTCATAATAAAAGGCTCACAAAGAGGAGCACAGCAGAGTAGCAGCCCTGATGGAAACGTCCTTTGTAACCTTATAAAAGTGATTTTATGTGCAAATACTGTTAAGACTAACGCATGATTGGTAGGGATATTTGTCATTTTGTACTTTAGCCAAGTTTATAATTATGTAGTTTTGATCCCTTTCTGCCCATGTATAAGTATATATATATGTATTTTGTACATATGTAGATCTGGATTAAAAAATAAAGGGTTATTTTTTACATTCTTTTATATTTAGATTATGATTTATGTTAGATTTGGCACATTACAACTCAGGTTTTTTAACCAACTCCGTCATTTTGATGTGTTGAGTAACATAAGTACACATTTATTTAAATATGACTTCCCTTAAAGCTGCAGTGGTAAGTTTTATAACTATGTTTTTTTTTGTTTTGTTAAAACTGTCACTATGTCCTGAGACTATGAGACAGATAATCCGTGGGAAATAAGTTGCTCCTCTGCCTCCTCCCTGTGGTCCTACTGCCATCTTACATTCAGGGCATTTACCTACAACAGTGCTTATATACTTGAGCATAAAGTAGTTTTACATTACCCAGTGGAAAAAGAAGGTACAAAGTGAGGGTCTGAATTTATAAAGGAGTGAATTGATTCAGTGCTGATAACTGATATTTTGCAACTACTTACTATTTAATTGTCCTGTACAAGTAGAAATTAATGTGAAACATAAATGAGAGCAAACAAAATTCAAATAAATCTTTACTGGCTAAATAACAATATTTAAAGGCTGAATAGACATGAAAACCTTTCCAGGTAAAAAGTATTATGTCTGATAAAACATGGACATCCATTCTTAGACATGATATTCCCCCTGACCTCTGTATTCAGAGACTAGTGTTGATATTTAACTAGCACAGACATACTTCAGCATAAGGGCGGCCTTCTTATCTTTTGTTGGCTGTACTTGTGTTTAAGTATCGGCTTCCATAAAATAATTTCTCTTGGGCAAAGCTCATGATGGCACAACACCGCAGGGTGTTGCGTACAAAGCAATCAATTCAAAAAGCATTCTTTGGAAGTGTATTAATTGGTTTGAGATGTTTGCAAAAGTGAGCTAGATAAGCTAGTTAATGTCGTATATCATTACTGTTGCGTTACACTTAGCTAAACACAATCGAAAGAGATGCAATTGGCTTTCTAGTCTACAAATATTTTGTGGATTACTAGGTTATGAAATTATACTAATACTTTTGCATGTTTACTTGGATGCATGAAAGAAGGTTTTTTGTTTTTGCCTTTTCATCTGCTGCCTCACTTTTAGGTTGACGTAAATTTTTCATAACTGTATGCTTCCCCTGGAACTGGCAAAACTAGACTGGTTTGTTTGTATGTCTTTTTTTTTTTTTGCTTATCTCCAGTACATGCTGTTACTTCACTACTTGTGACTAAGCCCTTTATGTTTTTTTCCTGGAGTGATAAACAAATAAGAATGATGTTACCAATATTAAGAATAATTTAATGGATGTACTGTAAACACACACAATCTTTTAGATGAAATTTCTACCCACTTTTTAACCAGGCCAGAACTTAGAACCTTGTTAATGTTGCAACTTTGATATTGTCTATTTTCCTCAGATATTAGAAATTAGATTAGTGAAAAAAATGTCAGTCCACACTGGGCTTATGGACTGAACTCTGATTTGGGGGATTTTCTCTCCAAATAAGGTCCCTGCAGGAGTGGTTATCTGCATTTTATTGTGTTAAAACTAACTTCAGTAATAATCAATGCAGACAATTATCTTTGGATGATCGTTATAGTTTCCATAAACATAACTCTATATATGTTCCCTTTGTAAGTGATCTCAGTTTTAATTGAGTTTTTCTTTTTTTACATTTCTTCCAAACAAACATCAATATTAACTTGGCAGCAGCACTTAGAGTGGTGTTCCTCCCCAATAAAATAAGCCTTTTCATCTCTGTTTTCTGCAGGCTGACTGCTTTTTATGACTCAATATCTTATGATCTGTCTTATGCTGGTCTGCTGAGTGTCACTCTTGTTTCTCTGGGTTAGAAAAACTGTATTTTTATTTTTCACTTAAACATAAAGGCATTTTTTAGTGCTGGCTACAAACAAGAACTTGGATGCATGGAAAGTGTGGTAGCTTTTTCCATACTTTTAGGACAAAAATGTTTTGAGATTTTTGAAGCAAAACTTTTTTTAAACCTTGACATTGATACCATTAATCTGCTTACGATTACTTAAAAGACAAGTTAAACTGCTGTGCTTTATTGGATGACATGAATCATCTGCACAGTGTCTGGATATCGTATCACAACAATAACTTTAAGATTCTTGTCGCACTTCAGTGAACTTTGAATTGGTTAATATGGTGAACAGATTCGCTCTATAGATGTTGAGTCTCTGGCCGTGGAGTGGCTTACTTGCTGAATATTTGGAAAAATAGCCTAAGTAAGTAGAATATTTATGCAGTCATAGCACTATAGAATAATGTATGTTATAAATAATTGTGAAGTTAATATAAAATATAGAAGCCATTAAAGTGGAGATGCATTTTTATTAAGCTGCTGTTTTAAAGAGACATTTCCGGGTTTAGTGTATGCTGTCTGAATGCACATTATTGCTTGATATAAGGCAGAGGTGTTCTTTCATATATACAGTAAAAACAATCTTTACACACTTGAATCATATTTTTGCAAAATACACAAAATATTTGATCAAAATGTGTCACAAAAATTCTTTAGAAAAAGGCGTCGTCGTTATTACTATCAATAAGCACCACAGTTGCATGTTTTTTGAGATAGTATGACATGGTCCCTTCCCACTTATTTCACATTGTTATTTGCGCCGATTACCAAAGTAAGACCCTAAAATGATCAAAATAATAAAAACAACACAAATGAAGCAGCAAAAGTTAGCTATACAGTTTTTTAGGCAGTCATCTTGCCTTACTGGGATATTAGCCATATCTATTTGGGTGTTTTGCTTAGGTTGGTGAACTTCCTGGGAGTGGGCATGTGAGGTGTTTCTAAACAGTCCAGTTTGGGAACCATCAGCAAGTTGTTGGATTTCATTAATGGAACGCTTCCTGAGTTGCCTCAAAAAGTTGGTGGTGATTCTGAATGTCTGTTCTGGATCATAGCTTGATCCCTGATTTTCATATTCATCGTAATGCTGAGTGATGAAGACTTGGTCTACCTGTCTGTCTCGATTTACACAAATTAGGATTCGAGCGCTGTTCCAGTCAGTATTCCTCTGGGAATTTACTACATAAGATGGAAGTGATGCTGAACCGCCTTGGTGAATATTGCCAATTGTGTAGTAATGGTAGCCCCTAGGTGGAGATTCCAGGAGTCCCTCCTGATTTCTGTAATAATGGCTGCCATAATCACCTGAGTTTGGATCAAAGGTCAGCCGGATGATATTGTTGTAGTCGATTTGAACTTCACAAGCAAACCAGTGAAGAAGTTCTAAGATGTTTGTGTCATCAAACTGGTGGCAGGTGTTCAGATCGTTGATGCAGTTCAGACTTCTCCGTGCAGCGTACACCGACGTCACAGTGAAGAGCAGAGCAGCACAATAACCCACAATTTTTCTTGACATCTTCAATTCCTGTAAATAAATTTTGGAGCTTTCATTGTTCATCTTTGCCATACAGTTGTTTTAAGCATTTAGTACTGAAGTAAATTATTATTTTTTTTTTTTAGATTTGTTTGTGTTCATAATTTTAGAGCATACTAAAGCAGAGGCCCCTAACACTGGTACTCAGGGCTCATGTTCTGGATGTTTCCCTGCTGCTGCACACCTGGCTTAAATAAATGGATGATAACCGGCATCTGTAGCAATTGCAAACATCCACAAAAGGTAATGCAGTCATTTAAGTCATCTCTGTTGAGAACATCTAAAACATGCACGGCAGCGGCCCTGAGGACCCGAGTTGGGGACCAATGGACTGAAGAAGAACTAAATTCACTTGAATTTCATGAGAAAACTGAGAATTTCAGCCATCCATTTTCTATTTGGCATTTGGAATTATGCTTAAAGAGAAAAAAATGTAGCACAACTAAAATCTATCAGGAAATAAAGAATTGCAACCCAAAATGTTTTGTCCTTTGAAATAATTGCATTACATACCCTTATGTACATGTTAAATGTTTCTCTAAATAAACCAAATTACGTTTAAGAGTAAATTTTAATCTTTTAAACAAAATAAAACAGAACTTACCGACAGCACGAGCTGCTTCCTGGTCTTTAAAGCTGCATCTGTGTGTGTTTGTGTGCGAGGGAGAGAGAAGAGGAGGGAGTGTTCTCTCAGTTCCTTTTTCTGGTAAATAAAACTGAAAAGAAAACTCACCACTTTGTGACAGATCTATTAATTAAAATAAAATTTATGACAGTTGTTGACATACAAGTATTTGTTCTAGCTGACTGTCACATTTTGTGTGTTCTTTTTGTGTTTTGTTTTTTAATAAAAAAAAAAAGTAAGGTTTTATTGGCTCTAGTGGCCTTTATTTGATAGTTAATTGACAGGAAAGTGGGTAATGAGAAAAGGGGTAAGACATGCAGCAAAGGTCACCAGGCTGGGCATTGAACCTGCGACGGCCGTGTCGAGGACCACAGCACATCCCCACATTTTGTAATTTTAACTGGCACACACAAACATGAGCACGTAACATACCTGGTTACCTTTATTTTATTGTTTCCAGTTTACATTGGGAAGGGGAAAGCACACATCTCTTAATTAAACAAACACAGTTCCAACAATACACAATAACACACAACAATAGTGGCATTTCACATCCATTTTCAATCTTTCATCTTTTTTTTAAGGATTTTTTTTGTCCTAATGGCCTTTATTTGACAGTGAGTTGACAGGAAAGTGGATTGTGAGAGAGGCAGAGGACATACAGAAAAGATTAACAGACCGGGACTCGAACCTGCAATGGCCAAATCGAGGACCGGAGGAAAAATTCTAGTTTGAAGATTTACGAAACAGCATTCACATGAAAGCAGATTTGAGATTGGAGCCACTTTAAGATGGCAGCTCTCCATTAATATTGGGCCCTCTCTACATGTACATGCCATGTAGAGCATGTACATGGGTCACATGCTCTATGTTTTGCCACGCTTTTCAATCTCAACAACTCTAACAACTATACACATTAAAAATAATTGTCACATTCTGCAGATTTTTAATCCCATTGGATTTTTTGTTTATTTGCTCATTAAATGTGCAAATCAACAAAAAAAAAATCAATTAATTTTTAAGTAGCAGAATAAACATGTTAGACAAAAATGTAATAAGCATTTCTCTAGTGTGTGGCTAATCATTTACATCAACAAAAAAAAAAAATTTTAATATCAAAAAATTCAAACATCAATATGCAGAAAGCTCAGCCCTTTCTGCTCGACATAACATGAACAGTCTAGGTCTAATGAGTTTATTTATTTGAATAACCAATTAATAATTGGATAGCAAAATGTGCTGAAAAGATTTTTCTTTTTCTATTTTTTTACAGAGTTTGAAGCTGGTGAAAATAAAATTGCCACTTCAGTTCTGGGTACTCCATATCGTCAAGCAAAAACAGATTTTTCACTTTAAATTCAAAAATGTACCTATTTTTGAAAAGATTTTGGCTTAGTTACTGCAGTGTGGCTGCTGTTTTTTTTTAAGCGGACGCCATGTTTAAGGGTTTGCATATTCCAGTTAGAGATTATTCAATTACTAAATTAGTTGACTATTTGAATAATCGCAATCAGATACATTGTATCAACCTTATTTTATTTACCTACATTGCCTAGGAAAAACAACAGCAAAATAAAAAGTAGTGCCAGCCAAGCACAACATTTGCAAAAGAAATCATCTACATCAGTTGTTGGGTTAGCTCGAGTTACGTGGTTCTGATTGTAGTAGAAGAATGCTTGTGGCCGAATAGATGTGTTTTGAAAGTTGCTTCTCTGGGAACCAGTGTGACCCTGTAGGATGTCCGAAATGGACCGTCCTCTCAATTCTCGTAAAACGTTGGTAGTGACCTGGTATGTGTGGATTGGGTCATAACTGGTGCCATTATATACAGAAGTGCCGCTATGCTGTGTGATGTAGATTTGTTGTATATTCCATCCACCGTTGGCTTCTGTGGCACTAAATATGATCCGACCTCTGTTCCATCCAATGGTTCCAGTTCTGGCGTTTTGTACATAAGGAGGGAGCTGTGTTAACAAGTCTTTACGAATATTTCCAACTGTGTAGTATTTGTACCCCCGAGGAAGTGGATTCAACATCCCTTCGAAATTCCCGTAATGATGTGAACCATAATCAGATTCTGGTTCAAAGGTCAGCCTCACGTTACCATGATTGTCAATACTGACTGTGTTGGCAAACCAGCAAAGCAGCTCTAAAATGTTAGTAGGCTGAGGAACACAATGTTTTATTTCACTGATGGAGTAGAGAGTTTTCTGTGCTGCTTGCGCCGAGGTGAGGGTCAGGAGCAGAGCTAGACAGAGACTTGGCATTTTTCTAGACATCTTTGGTTTCTGTGAAGAGATTTCAGATTTTGAGTCACTGAATTGTCTTTGTTAGAAAATATAAATTTTTTACATTTCTACAGTAATTAGTGTAAACATATTGGACACAAAATCAATAGCTTTTCCCCCTGGAATTTACCTAAATTTATTTCAGGGGAAAAAAGTGAGTAGAACCTCCCCACCCCCAGAATATAATGGATTTAATTGAAGCATATTTTCCCTTTCGCTTTTTGCATTTAGATGTTGGGTTCTGATAAGATACTTTGAATAATATGTAGACTTGTGCTAAGCCCTCTGAATGAAACATCTGAAGTAAATCTGAAATGTATTACCTTAAATAACAAAACAAATTATAAATATCTGCTAAACGTTGTTTTATGCAAAAAAGACATTTTTGTACACGAAAGTATACTTATTATATACTTCTAAGAAACGGTAAGAGTGACAGTTATGTCTTATTTTGGTCAATGTAACATTTTTCTCACTAAGTTTGAAAATATTCCATTATCATCATAATAGAGATTTTTAAGAATTGAGATGAAGTCTAATGTGTGCAGTTATGAAATTTACTAGTTTTAATAATACATTACCAGGAAAGCAATTACATCTTATTAGTCTTTATGTTTAGAATATTTGTATTTATGGGTTTGTTGCAGTAAGGACTGAATTTGTTTTATTGAGTAATTAAAGTAGCTTACCTGCAGATGCTGCCAGGTGTGCATCTGGGTGTGTGAGAGGGATCTGTGGTTGGCTTAATGCCGTCAAAGGCAACAATGTCCTATGAAATATGACTGAAGGGATGAACCACACAGTTCGTTACAGTGGGTGGGACCAATTCTAAAAAAAAAAAAAGAAAAAAAATGTTATCTAAAGAGGAACTTACCACTTCCTGCAAAATACAGTTTTGCAGCTTTTATTTTGGAACCTGTTGCTCAAGGCTGTTGAAATTCCAAAGCTGAGCAGATTTATTCTTCATGCATTTCTCAGTTGGTGTGTCAGAATGCAAAGAATATTTAATAACTATCTAATGTGTTTCAGAAGCACGTTGTGTGTTTGGTGTCAGGTATATTGTGTTTAGTTTGTGGCTAAAGAATCTTAAACATTTATAATGATTTGATGAAGGCACATGAGATTTTTTCCGGCATTGTGCAAGTTTACCCTTCAGAAGAACTAAATGAAAGTAAGACGGTGATGACTAAAAAAACACTTCCCTCCATCTCTGTCTGGAAAATCAAATATTGTTGCTATGTTTTCTGAAATACAGTAAGAGTTGAGTTTACAATACAGTTCTACAACCTTTATATGCGAACCGGTTCTTATTAGTGTGATGTATGTTATAAAAAAGACATGCACTGTATTTGCATTTAAATGCAAATTTATTGCTTGTGTTAAATTTGCACAGGCAAATTTAACACAATGCCAATCATGTCATAGTTTTGGAGTATTTGCAAAAAACGTGTAAATATTGTTCTTATTTTCGTAATGTTCTCTGTCCCAGTCGAAGCCTGAAACGATGTTATTTGTGAATTTTTGTTTTGAAAAGAAGTGGCATATAAATATGAAGGCGGATATGCATCAAAATGTTCCCCTGACAGGTGTGAGTTGACAGTGGTCAGCACACAGAGACCCTATTCTGTACTTTGAGTTGGGCATGAAACAATCAAAAAAGTGAAGAAATATAGCTGGATTTAACTTTTGACTTTTTTGTTTTATCTTTGGGGTTTATTATAGTTAATATATTAACTATATTACAGCTAAATAGTTGATGCCAAAATTTCCACCGAGTACCTCTAAAGGCTATGCTACGTATACCATTAGTGTATGAAAACAACTGACTTGTAACATTTTTGGTTAAATCAGTTTATGGCAACAGTGCACTGACACCTTGTAAACTGTAGGGATCAGTCATGTAGAAGCATAAAAACTGGTTTAACTGGATATTTTTCTATCTGATCAGAGATCTAGCAACCACTATGGGACGGTTTTTCCATGACAGCACATCAACGGTATAGCAATTATGAACTTTGTCTTTCCAGTCAGAAATATGAGAGAAATGTTAGGTTACTATTGTAAATTATTTCATGTTCGTACTAAATTCAGTGGCTGCAAATGATGGTTTGTAACAATGAAATACTCCAGAAAGTTGTCTCCGGGTGACCCTCTTTTATTGCATTTTGCGAACCACTTATTTTTGGAATTGCATTCAAAATATTTCTCAACATCTTTGCTAAAACAAGCAGGTTTGGTTTATGGCTAACCTTGCATTATTAGCTTTTTATTAACCTTTTATTATATTAATTAAACAACCATTGAAATAAACTTTCTCAGTCAAAATTAACATGTGTTTATATTTTCACAATGGACCCTTGTGTTTTTTTGAAAACATGAAGTGTCTAGTCAAATCTATCAGAACTAAAATTTGATAATTAAAGTGCATTTCCATCAGTCTTCAGATTTAATTTGTGCAGTTCAATGAGTAATCAAAGATCTTACCTGTATAAATAGTCGGTTTCTGATTCAGGCTTCAGAGAGAGCAGTCGTTTGTTACTTTCCTTAAGGTAGTGTTATTGCACCACTTATAAATGCTTTTATAGTATATGTTTGCTCCTCCCCCTATTGTGTTTTGTGGAGGATCGCAATTCAGAGGAATTTTCTAACTTCCAAAAATAATTTGGTCTTATTAGCGCTGTTAGGCAGTGTCTTAATATCACCACTTTCATTTATAAATGTTGATTTTATACACAGATATTGTTCATGAACAAACCTTACATTTCTGAACAGCTTAATCAGTCGTACAATTTAAACACCATTTTAAGCTAGTTTACAATAAATACATGATCTTTATAAACAGGTTGTGTGTTAAGCTTTATGCACCACATGAACTGCTTTAAGTAGGTTATGGCCAATATTATAACAAACTGGGTCTGTGTAAAGTTTTTATTTTATTTTTGGTGTACATTAGATTCAGTAAAGAATTAGTTTTGAGAGAAAGTTGGTTGAATTCTTCTTTCAGCACAAACAACTGATCAACTGATATTTTGTATTTTTGAATCAGAAATCTATCGCATAAAATGTGAATCTTGTGAAAAAAGCAGGAGAACCCAAATTTTCCAAATGACTTTAGAATGGTACAAAAATGTTTAATCATATTGCGTCTTTATTATTATGGTTCTTTTTACTTATCTCTGGTACCCTATAAAAACACACAAAAAATTTCCCGGGTAAACTTTTGCCAACTGCTAAATTTCTGGAAGAGAAAATTGTAGAAACTTTCATATGAAACTTAGGCATCTGCAGAAGTAATAGCATTTACTTTACAAAGTTGTGGGGGACAGTACTTGAATGTTCTGTAAAGCTGGATGTATTAGTTTGTATTCTGCATTCTTAACACTACCACCAACTCATGATCTGTTTTTGGCTCACACAATGCAGGCTTTTGTTGTGTTAGATAGAACATGGTCATGGATACTACCCTTGTCATAAAATACCTCTAATATCAGATGCACAGTTTATATGAACATTCTTGCTGTCAGTTATTTTCTAGGAACATTTTGTTCATTGTGTTTTTGTTTCAAGTTTATTTTATCTAAGTAAGACATTAAACAAAAAGCTGATCATGCGATTATCAAAATTTTTTAATTAATCTATGAGTGTTTCCTGTTTTTAAGGTGGTATGTTTCCATTTGGAAACAAATTGTTATATTTTGAATAGTCTCTCGTTATGATCCAGGTGGTGTAACAACCAGTGTTACTCTTCTGGGAATTTACCGCAGAAGGCAAACATGTTCAGTGGCTTAATTAGTCTTGCCTTACAGGTTGTATCTCAGTACCTTAATTGAGTTCAGTTTAATAGTGACCTGAACTTCCAGGCCACTATCAAACTGAACTCCCAGGTAAAGCTACCATACTAAGTGAATTGGTATGGTATGAATTCATTATTGATGGTGAACTCTCAGGTAAAGTGACCTGGGAGTTCATTATGACCGCTCCGAGGTCGCTTTACTCATATGTCTAGTGTCATAAATGCATACATAGAGAATGGTTGTTTATTCACTCAGCCAACATCTACTGTACTGAAACCAAACAAAACCCATTTCTTTAAAGGTTAAAGAAATGTATTGCTAAAATAGAGCTGTTGCTTTTTTTGTTTTCCATTTTTGCAGTTTAAACTGCATCTTCATGTTTATCTAGCAGCGTTTTAAAAATAAACACTGCTAAAAAATTAAATTACTTGTAGACATTTTATTTTGAAAGATAAATTTTCATATTGCAGTATGTTGATGCAGGTCCTTTTCACAGACCCAAATCAATCCATATATCTTTGTTAGTTAAAACAAGCCATCTATGTAGTAAGAGTGACACAAATGAACACATTAACACGTTATGTCTCACAAGATTATAGCAACTTATTGATGTGTTGAAACGAAAGTCCCTAGAAAGTATTTTATTCCACAACCATAAAACATTACTTCTGGGAATTAACTGCAGAAGGTAAACATGCTCAGTGGCTTGATTAGTCTTGCCTTACAGGTTGCATCTCAGTACCTTAATTGTCTTGGAAAAAGTAGTTAAATCCAGAAAGTTGTAGTAATTTATTCAGATTTAAAATATAAATTTAATACAATTTTCCAAATCTTCACACAAATTCTTAAGAGAATAGCCTCTGAAAACTGTACAGTGCAAAATTTGATAGTGGACTTTTAAACATTTTAGAAACATTTTGCAACATGTCACACAAATTTGTTAAATGCTTGTAATTACATTTATAGCACATTTATATAAAATTCACACTGATTTCTTTATCACAAATTTAGTTTTTCAGGCAAATTCACATTTACACACACTTTTCTTTATTTCAGTTTAGGAATTTCTATCTTTTTTCCTTTGGGAAAACATCTCATTTACAGTTCTGTTCAGTGACTAGAAATATTGTCTTATTTACAGTTATTCATAAGAACGTGTTAGGTCTAAATTACCTAAACACAGACACAAAGACGAGACAAGAGTCAGAATTTAGTTTTTCCTGCAGGGAGAACACAGTTGAAACCCAGTTACAGATTTCGGCCTATGCTCTGAAGCTTCAACTGAGTCTTACCCTGCTACTTTAATGTTAATTAAAGTAGCTCACCTGCATGAGTTGAGTGCTCCCAGGTCGCTGGTCTGTGTGTTTGAGCGGGAGCTGTGGTTTGGTTAATGCTTTCAAAGGCAATCCTGAAGGGACGATCCGTTTGTTTCAGTGGGTGGCACCACTTCTCAAAAAAATAAAAAAAATCTTTCCTCATCTATTTTGAAAAGGTTGCAGCGCGAGGGACGGAGTGTTCACGCCGTCCTTCCGTTGGGCTGTTTCATTTTACTGGTAAATGAAAGTAAAAGTACTCAAGAACTCAGTAAAAGAACTCCCTAGAAACAAAGTATTTTATTTCACCACCATGAAAACATCACTCATTATATAGACTTTGTCTGGTTTTAAAAGTGTTTCCATTTTTCTTTTGGAGACACAAAGCATCCATTCTTTAACCTGCGACAAATTCCCGATATCATAGTGATCTATTTTATTTAATTACATCCAGTTTTCCCAACCAAACACAGAAGAAAACACCTATTTAACTAAACCAGTTTTTATATTCTTCTTTTATATTGCACTATACCTGTCAAAGTCTTTTTCTGATCTAATGTGTGATTTTTGCAACTAAATTTCAAAGGTGTCTGGGAGTAAGCTCTCTTCCTTCTCTCAATTCTTTTTTATTTTCTCCCAGCACCAAAGTAAATCACTAAAACGAAGACGATGATGATGATGACAATGAAGACTGTAGCACAGGCTATCCAACGACATGTACTGCATGTGTGAGTGTTTCGTGTGCCATGTGAAGTTCTGTTTGGAGGAGGAAAGTCCCTGGCAATTGGATTTTGCTTGGTTTCCAGAGTGTCTTGTTTGAAATCTTCTTGCAAGTCTCTGGATTTCATTAAAGGGATGTCTCCCGAGTTCTTGTAAGAGGTTGGTAGTGACTCTGTATGTGTGTCCTGGGTCATAAATTGACCCATGACCTTCAGATAAGTCATAATGCTGACTTGGTCAGCATTATGACTTATCTTGTTATAGATAAGTCATATAGATATAGACTTGGTCAGCATTATGACTTATCTTGTTATAGATAAGTCATATAGATATAGACTTGGTCAATTGTTTGTCTATCTTCTCTGACTTGTAATATGATATATATATGCTTTGGAAAAAAAATAATTAACCAAATCTTTCCACTAGTGCAAAGTAAGTGTCAGAATTTGAGTAAGTGTTTAATCATATTGCTGTCTATATTATTAATGTAGTCTGTCTTCATGCAAGCTCTGGTGCCCTACAAAGATTAACATTTACTTATCTGTGGTACCTTTAGTCAACTGTTGAATTGGTCAGGAATAGAAAATTGTAAAAACTTTCATATAAAACTTAGGCAAGTACTTAAGTAATACTATTTACTTTGCAAAGTTGTGCAGGAGAGTGTCTAAAATCATGTAAAACTAGATGTAATAAGTTTGTATGTTGCATTGTTAACATCACCTCCAACTGTATTTTTGCTCACACCACATATTTTTTCATGTTAGGTAGAGCATGATCATGGATACACTAAGCTTGTCATAAAATACCTCTTATACAAAATATACAGCTTATATCAAGCTTCTTGTTGTACAAGTTGTTTTCCTGGAATATTTTCTTCATTCTGATTTTGTTAATTTTTTGGAAACAAACAAAGTTGTTATATTTTGAATAGTCTCTCGTTAAGATCCAGGTGGTGTTCCAAACATGCAGTGGCTTGATTAGTCTTGCCTTACTGGTTGTACCTCAGTACCTTAATTGCCTTGAAAAAAGTAATTAAATCCAGAAAGTTGTAGTGATTTCTTCAGATTCAAAATAGAATTTTAATATAGGTTTGCAAATCCTCACACAAATTCTTAAGAGATTCTAAAACTGTATAGTGCAAAATATGATAGCAAAAATGTTAAATTGCATAACATATTGCAACATTTCACACAAATTCTTTAAAAGCTAGTAATTACATTTACAGCACATTTTTCTAAAATTTGCACTGATTCCTTTATCAAAAATATAGTTCTGCAGCCAAATTCTAAAAATGACACATTTACACGCACTTTTCTTTATTTGGATTTAGGATTTTTTTTGCCTTTTTTCTCTTTGCAAAACATCACATTTACAGGTCTGCTCAGTGTCTGGAAATATTGTCTTATTTGAAGTTATGCTGAAGACATGTGAACAAAGCAAAAATAATGATCACAAGAATGGCAAACCAGAATTTCTTCAGGGAGTCCTCATTGGCTTTTTGGACGTTTGGAGTGGAATGTCCTTGTAGACTGGTAGAAGCATTTTCTCTATGGTACCTTCTGGCAAGTTGTTGAATTTCAGTAATGTTTCTCCGTCTTATTGCGTGTAAAAGGCTGGGTGTGATTCTGTATGTATGATCTGGATCATAATTTGTTCTTTTGTCAGATGTATCAAAGTGCTGAGTGATGTACACCTGGTCTATTATCTGTCCAGGGTGAGGTCCCGAGTGTCCTTCTTTCACTCTGATTATGATCCGAGCTTTGTTGTTGTCCTCAATATTCCTCCTGTGGGGATTTCTTACGTAGGATGGAAGCGAGTCGGAATCGTCTTCATAAAGATTGCCAATTGTATAGTATTGGTACCCCCAAGGCAGTTGATCTAGCATGTCTTCATAATTTCCATAATGATGTGAGCCAAATTCAGAGGTAGGGTCAAAGGTAAGTCGGATGTGGTTATCAATGTCCACTTCATGGGCAAACCAGTGTAGTAGCTCTAAAATGTTTGTGTGCTCTGAGAGGTGGCAGTCAATAAGATCAGTGATGGAGTTTAGAGATTTCTGTGCAGCATACACCGAGGTCAGAATAAAGCACGCAGCTACACAGAAGCTGATTTCTCTTGACATGTTCAATTCCTGTGAAGACAATTTAGAGCTTTCAGTGTTCAGTCTGTGAATGCGTGATACTTGATAGACTCATGCATGACATTTGTTCTTATATTTATATCAAGACTTTTTGCCTGCAAGTTCACTTAAAAAAATCTCAACCCCTTTATGCATGTTTATGTCAAAGCACGTGTGTAAAATGTCTTATACATTTTATGACTTTTTGTTATGGAGTTTTGCTTAAATTTCACAAGCTTTTTTATTCTGACCTGAACGATGTTTAGTTAGGATGTTTGGTTTTGAACACTTGTGTGAAAATTTAATAATTAAAACTTCAAGAACTGGAAAGGGTGGCAACGCCTTTTGACTATGATTCCATAAATGGTTAAACAAGTTTAGCTTTCAGTTTAATGATTAGTAAGTAATAAAAGCCACAGTGGTAAAGCATTTCTAGGTTACCGTACTGACGATGGCAGAGAGATTTAATCAAATAATTATTTTTGGGTGGACAATATGCCACAACGTTGTTCACAAGGGAAAGATATATAAAAAGGTGTTCCCATAAATATACACTAAATTTGGCAAAGAAAAGTCTCTCCAAATATCCGCAATTTATTCGTTATTGAAATGCACATCTGATTTTAATAATTTACAAACTTGCTCTTTTAACACCAGCAAAATTTTTATTTTAAATTAAACCGCATAAGTAAAGACATTTCTAAACGGTAGTTAAGAATTACCAAATTAATTGATTTTATTTGAAAGTATCTTTGTACACAAATGTGGCTACATAAAGAGGAAGTTTTGAAAAGGAAGAATGTGTATCATTAGTTGCGATGTAAAATTTAAGACAACAGCTTATGTCCAAATCTTTTTGACTTATCTCTAGAATGTTTGTATTTCTAGATTTCTATTGCAGTTGAGAGTAACTCACTGTCTTTCTGAAATCAGAAATTAGGCGAGCTTACCTTTGCAGCAGTCTGCTTCTTTAGATGTCCAGTTGATTTGAATCTGAGAGAAGTGCTTGATTTCTTTTCCTTTTTTCAGATTTCTGTTTCATGAAACATGAAACTTGCGTAAGCTACATTGAGTTACCATAGCAACTACGTAGTAGTAGCTTTACTTACAAAAAATGCTTCCTGTATTCAGAAAACCTTGATGGTCCTTTGTTAAATGGGATCAAGGTTGTTGATGTGCCAACAAACTAGTTTACTTGTTTTCTCCCAAGTTGTACAGTAATCCTGGAGTAAAGTTCACCATGAAAATGCAATAAAAAAACTCTTTATAGGAGGACTTCTGTTTACTTTTTTTAATGCAAATTAGGGGATTACTTTTACTGTTTACTTTTGAGAAAAGTAAAACGACATGAAGGTGATTGTGACTTTTTTTTCTCTTATATTCCTATTGTAGGTGTTGGCAAACCAAACATCCGCCCAGTGGAGTGGCTTCAATAAGAATTATTTTAAAGTATTCTTTTCAAAATGTTTCCACGTTCTATTTTCAGGACATTATCTTTCCAAATAGGGCACTTGTATATCTGTATTTAAGGGATTTTTAAGAAATGGGAAGACAATGATTTTTCAAAAGATTTTTAATAATTTCAGTAAATTTAGTGCTTTGCTTGCTTTTTTTTTTTTTATTTTTTTTTATTTTATTTTTTTTTAACAATACAAATCAAATGGTTCATTTAAAACATGTGAACAGTAACACATTCCAAAGCAAAGCATACAAACTCCCTGTCATAGAGATTTAGCTTCTGTTACTGTATGCAAGTTCTTAAGCGAACTGCAGAAACATAACTCATTTTTATTCATATATAGAAACACACATTATGTACTTGGTCTACTAAACTTAAATTTAGTTAAGTTATCTCTTAACTAAATTTATGTTCCATAATTTAAGATGGCATGATCTCTGAACTGTTTCACCATGGCTTAATGAACAGTTTCCACACAGACTGCTCACTAAATGTGAGGTACACTATATAGCCAAAGATATTCACTCACCTATCCAAAAGATTGAATTCAGGTGTTCCAGTAGCATAAATGTCAGTCATCTAGATGTGCAGATTCAATTTAAATTGACTTGGCTTAACATCTTGTTTGCATATCCTTATATTTAAATATACATCAATAAAATGATTTAGTTTTTTGTTTTTTTGCCATATACAACAATCGCCAAATTACAATACCTCTGCAATACAGCAGTAGCAGTTATTTTGATTTAAAACTAGCACTGAGTCAAGACTTCAAATTTGTACACAACAAAAAAGTTTACACAGTTGAAAAAAAAAAGCAAATTTTGGCTTATTTAAGTACATTAAACATGAGATGTTTCACAAAATATCACCTTGGCAGCTATGAATTGACACATAGTCTCTATTAAATGTGCTCTGCTACATAGCTATATTTCATACCTGTAAAAGCCTGTGACAAAAATAAGATTTAAAGGTGGACAATGGCAAACATACAAAATGATCAAACTCTTTGTATTATTTATTATTGTTAGCAATATTTTTGCTGACAAATGTATCTATAGAAAAGTAAAATTAAAAAAAAAAGAAAAATGTTGTGAAATGATTACAATCACATTAGATTAGTTTTCCTTACCATCTGAAGCACTACGTTTTCAATTTTTTTTTCTTACTCCTGTCTATTTTCTTGCAAAGCCAAAGTAAATCCTTAAAGCAATACAGATGATAATGAAAACAAGACAAACAAAACTTCCACATAATCGCCAGTCACAATCATCTTGGTTTCTGTAATTTGTGGAATGAAGACCCATGTAACCATCTCTGTTAGAAGAATATCTCTGAGTATTGGCATTCGATTCATTTCCAAAATATACTGTCATAACACTGTCATCCGACGATTCTATGTCATAAGTGGATTGACTTCTTAGAGCTCTTAAAAGGTTGGTAGTGACCCTATATGTGTGATCTCGATCGTAAGTTGATCCAAAGCCTCTAGAGAAGTGCTGAGTGATGTAGACTTCGTCAATTGTCTGTCCGTTTTCTCTGACTCGAAATATGATCCGAGCTTTGTTCCATTCAGTACTCCCTCTCTGGGCGTCAACAACAGAAGGTGGTAGGGGTCTTGATGTGCCTCGATTAATGTTACCAACTGTGTAGTATTGGTACCCTGTGGGTTGTTGAGCCAATATTCTCTCGTCATTTCTATAACGATGTGACCCAAAATCAGAGTATGGATCAAAGTTCAGCTGGACGATGTTGTTCTCAAAATTAACTGTATCAGCAAACCAGCGAAGCAGTTCTAAGATGTTTGTCTGTGTATACAGGGGGCATTTTTTCAGCTCATCAAGGGTGTCCAGTGGTTTCTGTGCTGCATCCACTGAGCTTAGAGTAAACAACACAGCTACACAGAAGCTTGTGATTTTTCTCAACATCTCGGTGCCTGTAAAAACATTTAAGAACATCAGTTTTCATCTATACTGTCCATTTCCATTCTATGTATTTACTTGAGTGCAAAGCTTATTGTCACAACAAAGTCAATGTTTTCAAAATTAGTATTTTGGTTAATATATTCCAGTTATTATGAAATTTGTAAGATATTTAACCTTTTGACTGGAGTCCCACCTCTTTTCAAATACAAATTTCACACAGATTACAATGTGTAATATCCTGAAGGTAAGACAAAATGTGAGGTTATCACAATTGATACTGTCACACAAGACAATTGGTACCAGATGTTGACATAGACCTTTTGTTCTCACTTTCTAAGTTAGTGCTACTCATCTCCAAACCTACTTTTTTTGCTGATAAACTGTCAATTGTTTCTTAAATATGAAAATGTTGAAATTTTTTCTGTAAATGTGCTTAGTTCCGCAATATTTAGCATAAAACAGTCAATACGGGCCTTAGGTTGAACAATGGCTACTGCACTTGAATTCTCATTGTTAACAGTGATACAGGTTTATTGATGTCTATGTCATAAAACTGCATGACGGACTGAGACTTAGGTTGAACAATGACAGCAGCTTCTGCCTAATTGTATAGTAAACTACCAGTTTGTTATTCTGACATAAAAATTAAAAAATTTGGTCTGATTCTGGAGCTCATTTCCACCAGCGAAATGCTGTTTATTTGTCAAATGATACATTTGAAATTATAAAATGATGTTCAATAAAAAAAACATTATAAACATCCTTCAAGGCATTAAGGCACGGTCAGTTTGATGCCAACATAAAGGCAACATCCAGGCATCATAAATATCTCAACATTTATGACGGTGAGACAAAATTCTTGTTTCAACTGCATTTACCTGTATTTCTATTGTATTATGTTCAAACATCCAACTGGCCTTTGAGATACTGACAATTAATCCTGAGCATTTTTGTTTTAAGCAGTAGGCCAAGCTAAGAATTTATTGACGAGCTTACTAAGCTACAGAGAGCAATCGGCAAAGAAACTGGTTTGGCTGGTTATTTTACCTAGGCTAAATATAGAACTGCAAAAACAGTTTTGAGCTATACTCCATCTTTCAGGCATTAATTTTACACATCAACAATGTATCAGGCCATTTTGATTGACTCCAGTTGTGCTCAGGGACCCAGACCAGATGTATATTTTTTGTAGTAGATATCAGCATATCTACAACAAAAAATATACATCAGATCAGAGCTGCTGGGGAAATGTTTTAGAATAAGAAATTATTTAGAATAATGTTGATAATCATAATCAATATAGTTTTCCACATTATTAGCGATAGCATAGCAATTACATATTTTCCTAACATTGAGCAATCCTTGTAGAAATTCTCTATGAACTTATTTTTTTTGTACACATTCAACTGAAGTGACATGCAAATGATTTTAATGTGAAAGTTGTTGACTTAAAGTCAAATATTGAGTTTTCACTTTCTGTATCATAATTTGTGAACCCCTTTATTCTGTCAAACTGATGCTACTTATATTTAACAGTTTTGAGGGAATTTGAAAGTTATGTAGTTTTAGTCAAGATCAAATTTACCAGAAAAAAAGATGCATTTTCTATTAAATAATTTTTCTTTATTTATAATAGTCATACTTACTAATTACATCTAGCAAAAGGTTTCGATCAGCATTTTTAAATCAGTAGCTTAAAGAGCTTACCTGTACAATCAGCTGTTGTCAGAACTGTGATCTGTGTGTGTTTGAACGGAACAGTGTGTTTGTCTTAGTTGTTGTTTCATAGGAAACAAAACTGAAGTGACGTATCAGACAAATTTACGACAGGTTGGAAAGTCTGATGCGTAATAATGGAAAACTAAATCATCGAGAAAGGAATGCTGTTCTGCTCAAACTTGATTTCATATTAAAAATATATTGGACTATTGAAAAACATTTATCTTGTATAGAAATGTGGGGTTATTGTAAAGTATGTTTAATACTTTCCTAGAAGTTATTTACAAAAGATACTTTTATCTGACAAACGAGCCACATTATATCGCATATTGTAATTTACTGAATGTGACATATTGATGGGATTTTTTTCTCCAGATCTGAGTGGTTGAGTCAGAAATGGAAATTGTAGGTTTTTGGTTTTATTTTCAGTAAATGGAATAAAAACTGCACTTGCTTATAATTAGGAATTGTTTCTTGGCTGCAAGTAAATAGTCTTTAAGTATTGTTGTTGCGCAAAGAGATTAGTGTAAGACATATCATTAAATTCACATTGGATTTATTTGAAACCTTGATGCAAATACCCACTATTAAAGCACTATGACATATTAATATTCTACTTTTGTTTCATTGCTACTTTAAGAGATTTACATTTTTTTTATATAGCTACTTTATTGGGTGCAAAACATATGAGTGCCATTGTTGGCGGAATTCAAACTATGAAGACAATTTGTTACTAAACCTGTCCACTTTAAAGAATGATAAACATTGTCAATCAGCAAGAAAAATTAGAGAAAGTCTTACACACAGATACTGATGTTCAAGTTCACCTTTCATATTTTAAAATCCATTTCATTGCAACATCCCTAAATTAAATTCTATGCGACCACTTGCCTTTTAAAAGTAGCTTAATTAGTAAATAAAGTAGCGTTGCTACCAGCTAATTTACACCTGTCTGTTTACTTACCTATCTTCTCTTCTTTTCTGTGCTTACGTAAACGGTAATTAAAGAGGTCAGTTTTTCTTTAAAAAAAAAAGAGAAGCTTTTTCTTGCAACTGGACTTTAGATGGCACAACAACATTGTAGTATAGGAGAGAGTAATTATGTTTGTATTTCACAATGCAGGTTGAATATTTTAACCATGTCTTCACCATTATTGACATCACTTGGACTCTTTATTTCTGTAATAAGTCCTCAGATAGCTCTCACCAGCCGCTCACTGTTGGAGAATGTTGTGTCTCCTTTATAAGCTTCACTCAGAGCACATTATGTTCAACGAGGGCAAAAGCCTCTAGTTCCACAGATATAGTTGTTTAAGCCATATTTGTACATAACATTGCACGAATGAAACTTATCTGGTGGCTGGATCTTCTGCACACTTCTGTACTTGTGGGCACACAAGCAAATACAGTGATGGAAATAAGTTGTTTTTGCATCTAGTCAGAGAGGCCTGAAAGCTCCGTCACAATGTTTCTAGGACACTTGTCTGAAATGAATTTATCTTTATTTGGTGGATTTCTTTTTTTTACATCACTTTTATTAAAACACAGTACAATTTATCTGGAGTACAGTCTGGCATTCTGCATGTTGATTAACACCTGATATTCTGAACCATTGCAATGATCCTAAGGATCATCTTTGGGATTATTTGATTGTCCAGGACCAAAGTGATTTAAAAAGCAGGGAAAATAACATGTAGCTTTATACAATACATTCAGGACATTCAACAAGACAGTCTTCAGTGCATTTGATGCAGTCTTTCTCATTGCCAGCAGGGGGTACGTGCTTTCTCAGCATTATCTTTCAATATGAATCTTGCTTGGACTCCTGGAGCAATCGTCATATTAGAGCAATACTCATAAACAACAGTGTCCGGATAGCCATGCAAATCAGTGTTCTGTTCAAATTTCTTTGCCCATTGCCACTGCCACCATTCATAGTTGTTTGTAGATTTATATGCAGATGTGTAAAAGCCTACCCATGAGTCTTTAAATTGAGATGTCCAATCAGTGAAAAACGTTTTCACATATAAGCGTGCACAAGCTTTGCCATCCTTTGCGAAAAGTTGCAGGCTTGCATGGTAACC
The DNA here is from genome assembly GCF_019740435.1 of Gambusia affinis. NCBI lineage: Eukaryota > Metazoa > Chordata > Actinopteri > Cyprinodontiformes > Poeciliidae > Gambusia > Gambusia affinis. Next base: position 11,013,769 of record NC_057886.1, on the reverse strand, counting down.
TTCTATATTGACGGCTGCTGTGGGATTCTTAAACTCTGGACCTCTGTGTATCTCCTCTCCAGCACGGGACCAAAAGCAGCATACTGTTGTCACTTCATGAAGGCGGACCTGTAGGCCTTCATTCAGTGGTACCGATGTGTCATAGGTGCCTGATTTTGTGACTCTAACAGACTTATAAGTCAGTGGTTCCTCATCCTCATCGCTCCTATAAAGTGCAACCATCAAACCGCTTTTGTAGTTATTCACTGGAACATTTCTCCAAATTATTCTGGCTCTTCCTTTTGAATTTGTCACCACCTGAAGCGTCATATCATTACTGTAATGATGAGGGATTCTTATGGACACCTCTGAGCTTCTATTTGGTCTGCTTGGTCTGCTTTCTGGGATGCTGACAACATAATCAGGTTGTGTGTTTCTTCTCACAGAAGACTGACGTTTGTTGTTGGATTGCTGGTAAGAGCAGTACTTTTCCTGAATTACAATAAACAAGAATAAGCCCAGACAAGCAAGGTCACCCCACACGTTTCTAATCTCCCTCAGTTGGGAATAATCGGCATTGCTTCTGAAGTTATCTCTGAGGTTTGTCAGTGTGTTCAAGTCATCCTCTTCCACAGAAAATTGAGTGATCTGTCTCAGAAGGCTGGTAGTGATCTGGTATGTATGGTCTGGATCATACCTTGTCCCTTGATTATCTGATGTCTCAAAATGCTGCGTGATGTAGACTCTGTCTATTACATGCCCAGCCTGCCGTCCGACATTCTGCTCCCTTACTCTGAATATGATCCGATCTCTGTTTCTCCCCTCATATTCAATTCGCGGATGGACAACGTAAGATGGGAGATCAGATGACGAATTTTGATTGAGATTACCAACAGTAAAGTATCGATATCTGACATTTCCACGAGGCAATGGATCCAAAAGCCTTTCATAGTTTCCATAGTGATGTGAGCCGTAATCGCCTTCATCAGGGTCAAAGGTTAGCCTTATAATATTGTTATTGTCAATGTCAACTTCATTGGAAAACCAGTGCAGGAGCAAAAGACTGTGTTTTGGCACAGACAAGCCAAAGTTGAGTTTCTTCAGGTCATTGATGGTATTGAGGACTTGGACTGCTGATGCTGAGGTCAGGAGAAGTAGCAGAGCCACACACAGACCTGGACTTGTTCCTGAGAACTTCCCCATCCTGTAGGAATAGTTAGAAATTACTAAACCTTTATCATAAAATATCATTGCATACACTTTTTGAAAATTTTGTCTTATTATTTTCACTGAAAAGACACCTTTTTTTTCCTGTCTTGGAATTGCTCGCTAATGATTTAGAAGATATTTGTTTTTACCATAACTTTATTTAACTTGTATTGAGCAATAAGAATCAATTTCACTGAGAAAGGTATTAGAAAATTAATGTTCTAGGTTCTGAATTGATCTTATACTTTTTAAAAATAATGGTAAGCTTTTTTTTCCCCGCTTAATTTTTTTTAAATTATTTTGTCTAGCACAATTATGCAAGGAAAACCTTTAAAAAAATAAAACCTTTAGTTTTTTTTGTCTTTTTTTTTTTTTTTTTTAACAAAATCACCCCGGACACTGGCTTTAGCAACCACTTAGTCCTTTTGTATGTCTCAGGTGGTTTAAGGACACATAAACAGCTCTTTAGCCATTCCCAAAGTGGACTACATGCTCACAGTATCAAATATCCTGCACCATACTCAACAATATACATCAAGCTTTTCTCACATTATTCTGCTGCGTTTTATTACCAAGCCCACCTGGAGATTTTGTTGCTGGAAAGCTGAAGCTCATCTGACTAAAACACATGGTTCCAGTTAAACTCCCAGTAGACTTTAGCAAGCTCCATGTGTTAACGTTTTTGATCAGATTCAAAAAGACTTCTCTGGCTTTCCAAACAACTAGGTGGCATGCAGATAGTATACATAGTTTGTTTATAAAAACCTGTTAACCTATTCATTTCTCTAACAGTGTGATTATTTCATTAAGCCTTCTCAGTTTGATAGTGAGATAAATATGCATCGTTATCCAGGAGAAGTTAAAAGAAATTAATCTTTGTCATATTCATAGAAACATAAAGTTATAGATTTCTAGTTAGACATTCCTAGAAACTCTGATCAACCTAAATCAGGGGTGTCAAACTCAAATACACAGTGGGCCATAATTTTAAATTGAACAAAGCCGCGGGCCAAGGTTGAACAAATGAATCTTTTAATATGGACCCAAACAAGTTTTGATTTAACAATAAATATTGAACAAGCAAGGCTTATATAACTTAAAAGTGCAGGTGTGCAAAATTGAGTTACTAAAAAAAATAATAAAACATATCAATGGCATATTAAATAAAATTTTAATAAAAATTGAATGCCTCCTTTCTGAGGTAAATGTCAAAATTAGCTTCGTACACAGGCTAATAAATTTGAAAATAAAATAACATAATTATGAATAATTTCTTCTGCCACAATATAACTTGCCTTTACAGCAGCTTCACTTTGTGTTGTGGCTTTTGTGAACATTTTCTGTTGTGAAACCAAATCTCTTTTCATCTCCTTTACTTTCTGGCTCCTTTGAGAGGGGTCCAAGTCCTTATATTTGTCCTGGTGTTTCGTTTCATAGTGTCATCTAATGTTGTACTCCTTAGTTACTGACACGTTGGCTCCACAAACAAGACAAACAGGTCTGTTGTTTACATATGTAAACAGATATTCTGTCTCCCACCTGTCCAGAAAAGTTCTATTTCCTGCCTTTCTTTTCGCCATTTTTTGGTAGGGTAACACAGTGACAGCTGTAGTTTGAGGTCGCAGTGTGATTTGGAGGAGAGGGGATGCGGGGTGCGCCGGGGCTGTCAACCGAAGGAATGCGCAAGTAGACGGATCACCACCTTCCTAATACATCTGTGTCCGTTACCATAAATGCTACTGGCACAGAGGAGGAGGCGTGTCTGCCTCTGTCCTGATTGACACGCCAAAAAACAGCAGAGCATTATGGGATTTGTAGTCTAAGCGGTGAATGCGGCGTCACAGCGTTACCACCGTATAATACCGGCGGGCCGGCTCTAATATTAATTTTAAATTGCCCCGTGGGCCAAATATAATTACACTGCAGGCCGCGGGCCAGAGTTAGACACCTATGACCTAAATAGATAAATTACTATCCATCCATCCATCCATCCATTTTCTTACACCCTTGTCCCTATAGGGGTCGGGAGGGGTGCCGGTGTCCAGCTGCAGCAAGACATTTCAGGCAAGAGACAGGTCACCAGTCCATCGCAGGGCAACACAGAGACGGACAGGACAAACAACCATGCATGCACACACTCGCACCCAAGGAGAATTTAGAGAGACCAGTTAACCTGACAGTCATGTTTTTGGACTGTGTGACCATCTTGCTGCAAGGCAACAGTGCTACCAATGCTCCACTGTTAGTAAATTATTAATAAAGAGGACATCTCAAAATACACTCATAGAAAATGGTCCTTGGGGGTGTTAATAATTACGATATTGCTGACTTCATTGAACAGATAAGTCTTTTCATTGTGAGATAATGCTACTACAATAAAATGTGAATTTATATTAGGAATTTAAAATGCCCTTTTTACTGTTGCAGTATTCCTTATACTCAGCAACACCTTCTGACATGTCACTGTTTACACAAAAATAATTCATTTCCTGGTCAAAAGATTACATCTTTCAAATATAGATGTAGAATTACACAATACATTTCTCCTTTGAATATTAAAGATATGCTTAAGCTTACTAAATTTTTGCCTTTTCTAAAACATTTTCTTATTTGAATAAGAAAGCTTACCCACCTGACAGTGCTGTAGACCGATGTTTGTCTGAGCTCTGTGTTTTGTGTTCAGCTGATTTGACTTCCTCAGAGTTTCTGTTTCCTGGTTAATGAAACCAGATCTTTTAGTTGAAAGCTGTAACAGGAAATGTGGCCATAGTACTTGTTTTGATCGGCTGGGTATCCTTAAAAGCCATGCCTACCAACCACGCCCAGTGGTTTCCAAAGGTCTTCAGTCATATCTTGTATATAGTGAAGTGAACATGAATTGCTTATCTTTCAATACTAATTCAAATATTGCTCTTGTTCTAGCAACAAATTAATAGCATGTCGAAGTTCACCCATCCCCCCCATTAACTGATTGTGTTTGGTTTTGTTCTATTTTAAAAAAAACTAAAAATTTTTAGTTTTTTTTTTTCTTCTTTAGTTTTGCACAGCTCTCTGTTCAGGTTACTTAACTTCTGCAATACCTCTAGCTGCCAGCAGGAGATGCTCTTACACAGCCCGTCTTTCTAATAATTACAGGGCGTTGAGCCTGTAAAATCTCTGTGGCAATCATTAACACTTAGAAACATATGGAGGATCAGCTTTCTGACTCTTAATTTATCCAGAAAGCCCAATTTGCTTTTGAGGCTCCACAATCTGTTTTCAAAACACTGATGGAGGCTCATTTTGACTGTTGCTAAAACTCCTCACATTCGAGGAATAACTTCCGCTTTTCCCAGAGAGCTGTATGCATGTGACACCCTCATAACAACACATAGGCACAGTCACTCAATGTTTCCACTACTTTTTGGGAAAATTATTCTAGTTTATTTTCTCAAGACTTACTCAGTTTAGGGTTTAGATTTGGATATCTTTACACCAAGCTCTCCTCCAAAACAGTTAGATAATGTTTCTGTCCCCCAACAAAAAAAAAAAAAAAAAAATTACTTCACAGTTGTTTTGGGTTGTGTCCATAAACACACAACTGCACTAAAATACAGACACACTTACATTTCAGCTAATTTCCTGAATGAAGGTTTGGCTATTCCCTCTGGGCAGGGCAAAAGAGTACAAAATAACAAACACAAAGGAAATATTTAGTTCCTGTTTCGTCACCACCTGCAGGTTTCACATAGGGAGTCCCTGAAAAACATCTGTGTGATAACCATGGTGTGACTAAATCTTTTGGAGAAACTTGTCTCACATCTTAAATGCAGTGCAGACCACAACACTTCTTAAATTACAATATTTACATCTGCTTCAAAAGTGTTCTTACGCCTCAAACTTTTTCCACATTTTGTCACATAACATAATTATTTTATGTGATAACCCAAGACAAAACACTGTTAAATTGTGAAGTTTAAGAGAACTAATAAATGTTTTTTTGACTAAAGTACATCATTATTCGCTGTGGAAGAAATACAAAGATCCCCAGCAAAACCGCACAAGAAAACAGCTGTTAAGACAAGAGAAGTGAAGTTTGGTGAGGTCACAGAAAATACGGAGGAGAAGGTGATCTAGTCAGACAAATTAGGTGTAGAAAACCTAACATTGCATATCACCCTGAAAACACAATCTTTATGGTGTTGCAAAAGTTGGTACAAATAAAAATTTAAATACTTACTGTTGTAATTGCAAAGAAAGATTAACTCAGTTGGGCTAAAAAAAAGAAAAAAAATTCTTAGAATTTAGCAAAAGGAAATGTAAAATTTTATTTCCAATTCTGTTTTATGCACTTTTATTATGTTGGTCTATCACATAAACTCTGAATAAAATGTAAACTATGTTGTGGTTATAATGGGATAAAATGAAGAAAAGTGAGATCTTTTGTTAGGGACAGTAGAAAATATAACCAAAAACATTCAGACCCAGGATGTGCCTGGATTTTTCTGCATAGGAAAACAAAACTACATGTGTGAAAGGCCCTGAACAGCTGCAATAAACTCTGCTAGTGGTCTGCCAGGCAGTCCTACACTCTCACTTGCCAACACATGACAACATCTTGGCTCAGAAATGTCCACAAACATCAACCCCATGTCACTGGCTTTCTGTTACAATGTCCTCTTCTCCTCGAAATGGGAATTTTTAATCTTTAAACATGATATCCTGCTCAGCAGGGTCTTTAATAAAGGAGTGGACCATTGGATAAGTGATGAATGACTCACTCTGCATGCATGCAGGGTCACACAGAAGTCTGCATTTCTAAGGAGAAGCACAAAAAGAGAGGGGGGAGGGCTATTTTACAAGAGGATTAATTTAACTTGCTTGAAACATGGTATCATGTGGGAATGCTGGTAGTTTTTGGGCAAATAATGCAGTGACTGGACTGAGTTGTGTTCAGGATAAAATAGGTTTTATAGTCAATAGTAGACTCTTAAATAAAACAAGTTGCATTAGTTATCTAAAGTGTTTGGCTTCAGAGACACAGTGATGTTCATTTTCAGCTTTTGGAAATACACAAAGTTTGTCTGGAGCCCATCTACAATAATAATTTCTTGCAGGAAAACGTCTTAATCAAATGAAAGATTTAAATGGGATTATGTTTTCCCCTATATACTTTTTAAATAATGCTAGTTGTCTTCCTTTGTTTTCTGCTTTAACATAAGCAGTATGATCATTTAATTATGTCTTCATGATCTGCAGACAAACATTTGTAAGAACAAAGCTTCAACCCCAAACAAGATTTCCTTTTTTTGTCCTTCAAATATGAAAGTGGAGAGCAACTTGTAAAATAACAGTTTTATATCCAGTTAAATGTTATATTTTGTGTGTGTGTGTGTGTGTGTGTGTGTGTGTGTCTTTTTGGTGTACCTCTTTATTTGCACTTCACTTTAAAACATAAATAAATTTTCCTTTTCTTTTAAGATGCAGAGTTAATTAGGAAAAAACTGAGAACAGTGTTCTGATATTAGCACAGAAATGTCTATATGTGAACAATGTGAGCAAGGAAGAATTGCTTCGTTGCATTGTCCAGTGTGTGGATAACTTATCTGCAATGTCTCATCGGTCAGCCTCTTGTTACTGGCCTCAGTGCAGCATAGTCCTCCCTCCCGCTGACCTCCCACTCCCTATCAGTCCAACTGGTTCTAGATTCATGGTGTTGGTTCTCTGGGTTGTTCAGACAGTCCCTCTGTCAATGTCCAGGTTTCCCAGATGAAATAAATGTCTGACAGGTCTGTTCAGTCTTCTCTGCTGTCACATCTCCTTGTTTATTTGTTCCTCCTCCACCCTGAGTTTGGAGCATTCCTGCAGAGGTCAGTAAGGCTCAGTAGCACCCATACACAAGCATGTAGTATCCGTCAAATGTCCCCTGCATTGAGAAGCTTCAGTGTCTGGAACTGATCATGATCTCCTGGATTGCTGTTATCAGCTGGTGGTGGGATATTATTGTAGACATGGAAGAACAGGAGTTGAGGTCAAAGTTCAGATGCACTGCAATGAGGCTGAGAAAGAATATAGATTGTGGGTTTAACTCAACATTTTGTTCTGACTTGTCAAAAAAATGCATATCTTTTGCTTAATCCAAACAGACATAAAACATATTTAGGCCCATATTTTCTTTTCATAAGGTCAGCCATTTCTCTCTCGGGAGGAGAAAGAAACCACTTGATCACATTCTTTACTCTGAAAATGAAGGAATATGCTCTTTTATTCTTCAAATGCCTTCACAGACTCAGATAAATCAGCTTTGCAGTGACTCTACCTTTAAAAAAACCTTTAAAAAGGGCCTTTGAAGGTCTTCCATTGTTCTCTAGACCTCTGCTGTATAAAACTCATAAGGACTCTACTTTTGGAATTTTCCTGTATCCTACCTTGGTCCAAACATAACCAATCTTTACTAGATTATGACGGAATAATTTATTACAGTCAGTGTCTCACCAGATAACAGTGGATTCACTGAAGACTGCTGAGCCAATGATCAGCCCTCCCTTCTCTTAATATGAGGTAGGAGATTGAAGCCTTATGTCCTGGTCTGTACCAAAACGCTGTTTGTTGGCATCCTGATGTTCAGCACAAAATTATTAAAAAATAACATCCAAGCAACATCGAGGTGAAAGGCACCAATTCATGTTTTAATATCTTGCATAAAGTCTCAAACACTTTTGTACATGTCAGACTGGAATGCTTAGCCAGACAGAGACAAAAGATGTGGTTTCATATTCAAGGACAGAAGACTTACAGATGGAGATGGTCTGACCTTCCTTGGAGGTGCAAGACAACATCTCTGGGAGATGATCTTCAGTGTGACAACTCCCATATGTATGTTCAACGATTGTCCATGAGCTTTACGAAGTAGACATAACATGATTGAGGTTAATTAAGTCATAGGACGAACTTCAGTATCTAAACAGAGACAGCCTAAATGAAAGAAACCAGGAGACTTTACTTTTGGGAAAATTGTGAGTTTTTTTTCTTCTTTTTTTTTCTAATTTGTGAAACAGCAAAAGCTGGTTTTCCTCTCCATATTTGGTCCGACTGTGTTTTTTCCAGACATGTATGACCACCTGTATTTTTGTTGGAGAACCCAGCCAGCACTGGGTACATCAAGCTATTACTGTGGATGAGAAGATATAACAAGATTACACAAAGTAATTCCTTTCATTTAGTGTTCCCTAGTTTTTCAGACGCATGGTGTTTCTACGTCTGTAGCACTGGGGTTAAATTCATACTAATGCATACGTGGAAGCATAAATATACTTTGAAGGGAAACTGCTATCTACTTACCTTTTAATTACACAAACTTGCACCTAACGAAAAGTAATAAAGAGCCTGGTATGTTTAAAGCCAAGTCATTGCCTTATGTCATATATTAAATGTGGTTCAAGTTGCTCTAATTGTGTTTTCTTCATTTTTTATCACTTTAAGTAAAACAGTTGCTGTATTTCTGTTATGCAAAAATTTCTTATTACAAATGAGAAATGTTCTATTAAGTTTTTGTAAAACTTTAATTGGTTGAATCTGATTTTTAACTATTTTCCTAATTTTATCTAAGTATAATTTACAACATTCAAAACATTTATTTTTAGTCTTCCTGCTGTGATTGGTCATTAATTATTTGCAAATTTCTCTAACTTAAGCACGCTGTTTTAAAAAGGTTTATACTGCAGATACCTTCCATGAATGCAAGATAAAATGTTTTTTTTCTATTTAAAATGTGCAGTGAAGTAATATTTTTATAGGTTTCATATTCTTGCATTAAATTCAGAATATAAAACAAAATCTTTTATGTGTAATGATTAAAATAAAAGGCATGTAATCTGCGGTGCCTCTCTAATATCTGCAACAACCAAAAAAAATTGCTATTTCCAGCATTAAGAACAGAATTTAGTCCTGTTTTTGTAAAAAAAAAAAAAAAAAAAACGCACCAAGTTTAATAAATTAGTTCAACCAAATCTGCTTTAGATTAAGAGTGGATGGGCTTTTGTGGAATTCTTTAATGTGAAAATAAAATAAAAGGGGGATTATTAAAGCTGAGCACTGTGTACCCAATCTTTTTCCATTTTAAGAATACGTCCATCTCCAGTTGGACCAAACTTTTACAGATCTTTTGGTCGTGTGCCTGGAGAAATTTATTCCAAGGATGTCCAATTAGCTCTGTACCACACTTTGGCACCTCTGATGTAGGCCCTCACCTTGCCTTTGACACTTCCAGCGGTTGCATTTGAAATGTAGCGTCTTCCATACCAGTCAGATATTTAAAAAAATGACCTAACATATCAACTTTTCTTACATTTGGGCTTCTTGCTATTGGCTAAAGTCTCACTGTCTTGCAGCATGAATAAAATGCAAACATGTCTTGACTTGTAGTAGAAAGAGAACTTTTGAAATATCTTTTTTTCCATCTTTTGTGTTTCCTCTGACTTTATTTTGTCACTAATTCCATAATAGCTGACTTCTTATTTCCACGCAGTAACAACATCTCCACAGAAGATTGTTGTTCATAGTTTGACCTACGAATAATTTGTTAGGAGGCTTTCACTGATCAGAAATACATTTTATTTGAGTCTTCAACCAATTTTTCAACTTTACTATGATCATTTTGAATCATTGTTTGCAGAAATTTAGGAAAGCATCTCATGCAAAAGAAATTGTTTCGACATTGTGTTAGGTCTGATGGATGAATGAATGGGATGTACTGAAGCAGACCTTATAAAACACCCAGACTAAGCAGGGTATTAAGTTATCCTGGGAGTTAAGAAGCATAATAGTATTTAAAGGGGCTGTGTAGACACACCTAGTTGCACAGACTAGAATCTGTTCCTGACAAACAGATAATAACTCTTTGTCTCTGTTCACTGTGATCTACTTTTTTTCTTTCTCTGGAGAGGGGGGGATGTTTGGAGGAAATGGGCGGTTCTTGATGCTTTGTATGCTGAGTCACATGTCAGACATGAGTGGGAGGGCCGAGCAGGGATCTGCCACAGCAGAATCTGGCCTCTCACTGGTGCTCTTCACTTCAGCAGGGGACAAGTCATTCTCACACTTGCGCACACACATTTTACACACGGTAAGTGCATTGCATACCAGCAGGGGAGTGTTTGTGTACATGCATGTGATTGTGTGTGAGGGGGTTTCTAAGAAATCTGTTGGAACTGAGTTTTTTTCTCTCTTTGGTATGTTTACCTTCCTACCTTAAAGTGGATGTCTGTTTTGTAGTCCAGGTGATAAGTGATTGAAAAATGTTGCTTCAAGCATTTCAGTCTCTGCCTCTGTTTGTGCAGTGTCTGTTCATATATTTGCATGTGTTAAAGTTTAAGACATAATTCATGGGTGCAGTCCATAAAGCCTGCTTTATGGAAATACTTGGTTCTAAACTCAAACTTGGACAAATCTACATGTTTATACAGATTTAGTCTTTTTAAATGTTTTTTTTTCTTGTCATTTTGACCATTTTTAAATTCTAGGAATCAGTTTTTAAAACTTTGTAAGTACATGGGGTCAGTTTAGTTTTAATAAGAATAGTGAATGATTACTTATAGCCTTTAGTGAAAGTTTAGCCATCAGTTTTTGAGTTTCTATTAGGAAAAACTTGCTATTAAGGAAAATCAAAGGGTTTCTTTCTTTATTGTTCTGGGATTTTTTTTGTTGACCCCCTTTAGATTAAGTTTCTCTTCACCTTCATTGTTTCTTCTCTGCTCTGCTGTCTCATCTTTCTGCCATTGTTGTGGTTGTGGTTTCTGGGCCTCATCTCTCTGTCATCCCAGTCATTGTTATTCACTGCTCACGCATTGCTCTATCGTAAAATCAAACCGTTGGAAAAGTCCAACCGCCCCTCACCTTTCCAGATAGTTGTCAGACTCTGTTTTCCCTCAAAGGCATGCAGAACACACACTTTTACACACACACACGGCTGTTGAAAGGAGCTCTGTTGTGGCCTCTGAGCATTGCCAGGCAAGAGCAGACCGTTGCCTTTCACCAGCGTTTAATGGATACAGAAAAGGTCATTTTTACCTTCTGTGTCTTTGAGCAAGACGGTTGGTGAGTGACGTTGGATAATGCAGCCTTACTGGAATCCAGCGTCATAAATTTGTAATGCAAAACATCTCATGAATGCAACATGCACTCTGTGAAGATAAACTGATAAGGTTTCGATTCTATAACCTGTTAGTTTACATGATCTGGCTAGAGGGAATAAGATGTCAAATATAAATGCTGGTTTTGTGTTTCTTATCTTTTCTTATGTGTTGTTTACATAACAAAACATAAGAAAGATAGTCATGAATAATAGTGGTAGATATAGTGGTTTTAGGTATCTGTTATGAGTGTTTGGAGAGAAAAAAGATCAAATGGTGACTATGATACAGATAGTACATCAATAATCCAACTCTTTTAATATTGAAGTAACATTGAAAATACTGTCAAGTAGTGAGGAATACAAATATTGTGGTTTCGAAACAGTTTTTAATACATCAAAACATTTTTAAGGAGTTGCCAAAGTGACTGAGTTGTTTTTATTCCCCACTTCAAGTATAGAATAGGAGAGCCCCTCCCCCACCAGTTGCTGTACACTGCTGTTTAGCTTGTTGTAAGAAAGCTTGAACACTTTGTTTGCTTAAAGAAATACCATTTTGATTGCTTGATAATATATCCAGTCATTAAAAAAATCAGTCATGGAAACTAAAGGGAACGCCACACAATGCTCTTATCGATGAAACTTTCATTTTGAAGCTCCAGTCGCAAGCACAGAGTGGCTTTTCTGCCTACTGCAGGTATGCCACTCAACTATTATCAACAGGTTATATGCTTCTAAATAAAGAGCAGAATGTCTAAAAGGTTTAGTAATCTATATGTTAAGTTCTTGTAAACAACTTGTCTTAAAATAGTAATGGCATAATATGATATAATTTATAATAAATAGGAATGATTAATGCTTTTTTCTTTATTGTATGAAAGAAATTTGTTATACAGTCTGAGAACCGCATACTAATCAAAATAGCTTATTTTAAAACAAGCTGAAATTATGTTGCTGCTGCTCATGTTATGAGATAAGCAGTGCAGATTGAAACCAAAATGCACACGTCTGTTCTTAAAAAGGATCGTATAATGTAAAGGACAGATGATCCATTAGAGATTGCACTTAATTTGTTTAATGAAGCAGTAATATCACGTATACGCTGTATCTAAGTCCAATAAAATTGAGGATGGGTTGAAGAAAATAAATGCTCAGTACTTTAGACCTGGATATATCGTTTCTGAGTACACTCTTGAGTTTTGTATGTGGATCAGTCACACTCCATAAATACTCGTCCTGATGGCTGCACAGAACCTGAATAACACCATCACGTCATACAGGCAGACTGCTGTGTGCTGCAGAGCCTGGAGACTCTTCTGATTACATAGTTCATTAAGAAGTAGGCATGTGTTGTTAGTGAACTATCTATTCTGGGCTGAAACACACATTCCTGATTATTTTTTGTTGTTCACATTATGTTTTAAAAAAGCAGTCACAATTGTAAGCACGTTTATCAACCCTATCGCATCCCACCATGTAGTTTTTACATATTTATAACTATTCATTTACATTTGAAGGTTAAAATCTCTGTGACCATAAGATGAGGCATTTATCGGGACATTTGTTGAGGTCAGCCACGTGTGAGGACAGATGTCGGATTTCTGATCTCCCTGGCTGCTTGGATCCATTCTTTGACAGTCAACCATTTCACAAATACAATTTGACCCAATTACTAAGATAAACATTTGCCCAGCCAGACTAACGACATTACAATCCCCTGGCTGTGAACAACTAGCAAATAATAGCTTGCTAAGTTTTAATTTGGCATATTTTGCAGAAAGTGTTTAAAGAACCATCCTTTAGATTTTAAAAATTTCCCTTCTAAAAACCCTTTGTTAATCTGCTTTACTGTCATTAAATATTAGTGTTATTCATAAATAAATTAGAAACAGCCTATTTTTGTTGCATACTTGTAAAAATGTAAAGATAAAACTAGTGGGTTAGATGCAATTAATATCATTAAAAAGATATTTGATTTGATTTTTGATTCCAATTGTGTTATACAAAAATATTTATTGCGGCTCATGTCTGCTACAAAAACTTCTGAAAACTGACATTTTTATGTATACTGTTTAGGAGTTTATTCGGGCCTGTACAGTTTTGTAAACCATAGAAATTCACTCAACTGCATTTATGTGAGGAATGTCGTTCAGCAGTGGAATTGCTTTCCATAATTATAGATGTCGAGATAGAAATTAAACAAACGAGTTTTGGATTGGCTTGTCAGAACATAACATTCCTGCATGCACTCATGCACTTTTTACATTGATGCATGCTAGAGTTTCATAAAATGCACATGAAACCTCAAAGAATGCTGAGAAATCCTTTCCTTGTGAGCATCTCGGTGTCAGAAGCAGCTGAGGAGACTAGAAACACAACAACTCTCTTGTGTGCCACCACAGTTGGGAGAGTGAACACATTCCACTGGAGGTCCAGACAAACCTGTGGGATCTGGCTATCACTACAACAATTTGCATTTCTTTAAAAACCTAGGAATAATTGTACGTTTTTACAGCATACAAATGAAATTTATCACACAAAAACTGAGCAGATGAGTTATATTCATCTGCTCCGATGAAATATTGGATCCCTTCATCTGCTATGCCATCATATTGTATTATATGATGACATGGTGTCCAGTTTAGACCCTTGAGGGCAATGTGTACATGTCTTCATTGAGCTGAATGATTACTCTGGGAACTCAGTTTTGCTCTGACTTTAATAACACAACAGACCCTGCTTGCACTGCCATTCCACCAATTTCCTCCTTTTATTAGAGTATAAACTTTCCAGGGTGGAAAGTGTTTGTTTAAGCATGCATGTTTGTCAGCCACAACCCCATGTGGTTTGGGGTATAAAACTAATCAGTGCTGGAGTTCATCCGCTGGGATTGGAGCATCTTCTCTTCTTATGAGAAGTGCTGGAAAAGTCTGGAACTGGAGAACATTTTAGATTTAATCTCTCCGAAGATAATTTACAGCAGCCCACAACCGTCTCAAGGACTTAGCATTTGGGTCTTTATGAAACCAAATCCAGCAATGTTGAGATGAGATTCAGACACAGACCTCCTTTGTCTTGTCAGAGAATGTAAGATATAGCTCAAAATAAGCAGATGGTTTTAAATCAGTCACATAAAAAAGCTTTTACCGGATTTCTTTTGCGTTGAGTTTGAGCTCCATATAAGATTATTTATTCACCTAGATTTGAAATTACAATGGTGCTTTCACAAAATTAGTAGAACATGATACTTCTGTATGTCATTTAAAAATGGCGTGTTTGCTTTGGTATGCATGTTATTGGCAATAGTTTATAGCTGAAAACTTAATAGGGCTTTGGAAAAGATTCCTCATATTTTGTCACATATCTTAGCATATCTCTGTTTTCACACAAAATTGTGAAATGCAAGAAAAATCATTGTTTTCTTAAAAACAATTTACAAATAAAAATCTGAATTTTTTTTAATCCATTTGCACTTATTCCAATAGCTTTTATATATTTATATATATATAAAATCAGAAATGAGAAATCTAATTCAGAAGTGACATAATTAAAGGGCCACCTATTTATAATTTCATCTCAGTATAAACACTGATAATCTGTGAAAGCCTCAGAGGTTTTATTAGGGAACAATAGTGAAAAATGTGCATCTTATAGACACATCAGACAGATCAAGGATGAAGTTGCTGAGGAGCTTGAAGCAGGCCAAGACTAAAAGGCAAATCTGCAGTTTGGAACGTCTTAGTGAACCTCGGTCAGTTCATCAAATAAAAGGAAGTGCCTAATCAGACAACAGCAACTCTGCAGGAGTGGAAGATCTCCAAAGCTCAGAGAATCTGTGACAGGACAACTATTTGTTGTCGGCAATATCCCACAAATCCTCCATATTTTGTTGTAAAGCCTTTTAAAACTATCATCTCACTTCCACTTCAAAATTATACACTTTGTGTTAGCCTTTAATCAAATCCCAATAAAACACATTGGAGTTTGTGGTTTTACTGGGTCAAAACGTGGAAACGTTCAAAGAATGGTGGACACGTTTTCAAGGCAGGCATTTTTCTGACCCATCCTCTCTAAGAAATGTCCGCTTTGTTCTTTAAATAAAGCGCTCAAATCCATTATGTCTTACTAAATAAAATCTGAGAGGCCCACAAATTGTATCCTGCTGTTGTAAAAGTTTCCAAACAAAGCAGACACTTTATGGGATGAGAGTTTTAGGGATCCAGTGACCCAGTGATTTACAAAAACGCTCCACATTCCAAGTTTCCAGTCCTTTTGTTACGCTGGATCCCTCTCTTGTGACTCAAGCCAGTTTGTACCGTGGGTCAGAACCACTGGTAGTCATGTAGAGGGATAACCTCAGAGGAGCTCTTTTCCAACTTAAACTGGGACATGACCTCTAACCTGTTTGCTATGCTGTCAAGATCGACACTCTGAACAGCTGTAGCACGGCTCAGTGGTCTTGGCCGCAGCGCCTCTATACTTATAATGAAGAGTCAGCTTTCTGCGTACTTGTTCAGGGATTCTGTAACGTTTAAGAGGATTGTGCAGCGAACAGAAATGTTTGTTCGGTCTGTTTAAAATGTAGTTGCATCCCGGTTTGGAGGTCTGTAGTTAGTTAGTGAGGAATGCCTCAGGCCCAAAAGTGGAATAAATCAACAACATAACCGTCCACACAGTCTTTCCTTTTTCCTTCCCCCTCCTCTATTCTAAATGCTTTCCTGTGTCGTCCTCCTTTCTCTGACCTTTATCTTTTTTCTAACTCGCCCCCCTTCCCAAGACCTTAACTTCTACTTCCTTTTTGCTTCTTAACTTTATCTCACCCTTTTTCCCCTACTTTCTTTAGGTTTTCTCCTCCCTGCTTTTGTTTCCCTCTTCTCTTAAAAAAAATGCTTTGTGGTTTTGTAGACCGCTAGCTGTATTTGCAAAAAGGAAAGAAATCCGATACTGCTGAAAGAAGAAAAAAAATTATCTTTTGTGACTAATAGAAAACAGCAATGCAGAAAGTCCAATGAGTTCTTTTGGGCTTTCCAGTTGCTGAGATTACGGTCATTTTCCTCTCCTGCACATTTCAAATAAATCTGAGATGACAATATTGAACCTGAAAGAAGAGAAAACTTGTTGAAGTGGATCTGATTATCATCTTGAAGTCAAAAATTAATGATTTAGACCTACTGGTATGATTTATATAATCTAATCTCCAACTAATTTGGTAATAATCAAGATTTGTATTATTAGAGCCTGCTGCTGATTAGTTCTTGGAAAAAGAGATAAGCTGCTTCATCACAGTGTGCAGGTTGTGTTCAGATCAAAATTTTCCATTAGTCATGAAATACACAAATCTGATCCACAAGTTTGATCACTTCTTCAGATTTGTGTAATTGATACACAGATATAAAGGACATCCAACTTTTCCTGTCTTGTTAATAAAACTGTACAGCTTGTAAAAATCTGCCAGATGTTACTTGTTTTATTTGTCAGTCTTTTTGTTGTATGAGAAAAATATATTACTGAACAAATTATTTTGTAAAGCTTTTTTTTTATAGAAACTTTAGATTCTTACCTTAACTCTATTTCTGAAATGCTAACATTTCCGAATCCACCATGCTCAATTCAGCTGAAATGGGGAAACATAATAGCTTTGCTGTACTCCTTCTGGCCTTCCTGTTATCTGTTAAAGTGTCTTGCTCTTTTGCAGCTTGAATAAATAGTAAACATATCTAGCCAATTAAAAAAAGGTTTTTATGTAAGTAGTTAGATTTCTGTGCTTTCACTGATTTCATTTTTTTTAAAAACATTTGTCACTGAAACTGGAAGGTTTTGAGTCTTCTAGCTTCAGAAGCAACTTATTAGCTCCTTGAAGAGTTTCATGTGGTGTGTTCATAGATGTTTGAGTTTCAGACACACATTTGTTGAAAATATGTTCCTGGATATTTTCCTGCTGCTCTACTTTTAGCCAACTCCAAACCCATTTTGTGTTCAAACATAATCCTGCTCTTTTTCTTTTTTTTTTATCTTGAAATTGTTTGACTTAATATCAGCAATTTTTTGCTGCTCCATCATTGTTTTCAGGTTTGGATTTTGTATATGCCCAACAGCTGCTGACCCAACAGTCTGAGACATTTTAAAACTGCCGGTCAAATGTTTCTCATTTATAGATCCCTGGTCCGACTTCTTGTCTCCAGACAACTCTTTATATTGGCTAAGAACCATCTACGTACTGCAGTACATCTAAAGATCCTGAATACCTCCGTTTGATAAATAGTGCAGACACTATATCCAGTTGTAACTATAAGGTCCTTCACTGTGATAGTTCGAATAACTTTCAAACGAACAGCTCTGAAAGAGTGTGTTTAACCGACAGCTAGACATTCTTGTATCAACATCTCTCCCTTCTGGGGTTGAATGTTTACTAAAACAGACAGCAGTTTACTACCTGTAAGGAAAGTGATTTATTTCTGTTAAGTTTCCCACGATGCAGGATTTGGTGGTCCTTTTCTGTGTTCATGCTTGCAGAGTTGTTTACAGTGCTTGGAAAACTAAGGAGTTTAGAGTCATTGAGGACAAGGAACAAAGCTTTGGGGAGCTTTACTGCTTCAATCTGCAAAACCCGTTTAGTCGACTCCCTCTTCTCCTTCTGTCACCTTTATTCGTTGTCCCTTTCCTGCATGTAAGAGGGTTTTCTACTCACCCAAGAAGATTAGTTTGATTATTTTGTCACCATAGCAGTATTATTCATACGGCTGTAGATCAGTGGTTTATTACGTCCAATGTTTCATCACCCAACGAAAATGTGTTTAGCTAAATACAGGGGGATGTCTCAAGACCTAAACATGTCTAACTTGAAACCAAATTTAGTTCATAACAGTCACAAGAATGACACAAGGTCATACTGCATTTAAACAGTGGCTGCAAAAAGTTGAATCACAGATGTATGTTTGTGCAATCAAATAAAACAATGGCAAAACAATTAGTTTTGCTAAGCCTGTCAGTAAGACAGCCTACACATAAATTGAGGGAACAGAAATTGTTATGAAAGCAACATGAAGAGATTAAATTGTTTAGCAAATATTACATTTTTTCACCTAATCAGCTCAATATGATGGAAAAAATATCTCTAAAGGTCCCAGGTTTGCTTTCCTCTCCAACAAGATGCTCATCAATTCTGAATTATTTTAGCTAAAATTAACATCCATTCTGTGCTTTTCAAACATCTATGAAACATTCACTTTGAGACTAAATCAACAATTTAGCTAAGACTTCTGTGAACATTTCTGATTTTAAAAAGTTTTGTGTGTTTTATCCATAAATTTTGAGTTTCAATAAACAAAAGTCAAACAGAAAACTAATGAAGTATGGATGTTAGTAACGGATTTTTTTCAGTGAAGGTAGACTACGTTTTTGAAAAGTGCAGTTTAAACATTTAATAGCATCCCTAGGAAAATGTCAGACTGTAAGGACCCACTACATAGAATAAAGCAACCCCTCCCTTATATGTTGCTGTGCACTTCCAGACAGCTGGCTGAACAACTGATGCATAGCATATTTATGGCTGAAAATTAGAATAAAAATTTTAATAGTTATTATATGTTTATATAATAACTATTAAAATTTTTATTCTAATTTTTTTCACGCATATCCCATACTGGTGTATGCATGGCTAAAGAAATAAAGAAATTGACTGAAGGGAGGAAAAGGACAGAAGAAAAACGGAGGTCTGTGTAGATGGGTGGTGCACAGCGAAGATGGAGGGCATTGAGATGCAGCAAGTTGCTGACTGAGTGCCTGGAACAGGAAGGGGAAGTGGTGAAGGAGGACAGGAGAGCTGCTTCCATAGGTGGGTCTTTATGACACATGGATTCACACAATGAGTTACAATAAAAGTGAGACTGAAGTTTAGAGTTTCCACTGCTGTGTTATTCTTTGCCGTTTACTTTTTTTTCTTTCATTAATCACTCCAAGGCCAATTTGACGTGTTTCCACAAATGTCTGGATTTTTTTTATGTCAAAGCAGCAGAATTGTTTGCTGGATTCTGTTTTGTGAATGTCCACGTACATTCCTACCCGTCACCCATATGATCAAGCAAGAAAGGTTCGAGACAAGGACGGGGTTTCGTTGCACAAAGCCAAGCATGCACTGTAGATGTGTCTGTGTGAGGGAGGCCAGCTGGGAGTAGATCATATTTCAGCTTCTTTTTCAGTCTCACATTAACAGGACAGATACTGAGGATACTGGAGGCCTTATAAAGGGTTGCAGCACCCAAAAAGCGAAGATATTAACCCAGCAGTTTAAATCCATACTGGCAGGTTACATTGTTAAAGGCACATTCATGTTCTGCATGCTCAGGCTTTGGAAAACAGGCTTAACGTTGAATATATAACTTATTAATCCGCACGATGAAATCTAATGATTAAAACGGGCTGTTGCAGTGACTTCCTGCCAAATCTGAAGTACTCTAAAACTAGATAAAATATTTTCTAATGGGTTCTCCTTGAGTAAAGTCAGCCTGCTGGGATGAAGGCTACATCTGTTTAAAATTCTCTATGTTTTAACAGGGTTGGTGTGGGAATGGCAAAATCTCTCGGATCATCACTTTTGCTTCTATTGAAAGTCTCATTAAATATGAAGAGTCTTAGGTGGAATCATTTTGCAGACATTTAAGATACCTAAAGTGTTAGTATTCGTCACTTCAGTAAGTTATTTCACACCTATTGATGTCATTTAGATTGAGCCCCTAAAATAAATAAATTTGCCAAAGAATTAGTGTCTCAATGTTTTTTTTATGATTTTCATAGAGTAGTCAACTATTGACCCTGCTCTAGTACCTATCCACACCCTTAAAGGCTAAGAAAGGAAAGATTGGTGCCCGTCTCCAGCGCCTATGAGCGAGACAAGGCACAACCTGGACAGGTCACCAATCCATCAGAGCAAGACTGAAACACATTAAACTAACAACCTTGCCCTCATCCTCACCTCTAGAGGCAATTTGTACATACATGTTAGCTTAACCAGTTAAGCTAACATGGATGTTTTAGACAGGGGAAGCAAGCACAGTCGACTTTTATAAACTGTTTGTGTTGTGTATATGTGGAGTGAATATCTGGAGATTCTTAAAAATGATTACTTATTGAGCCACTTTGCACATGTCCTTTCTAACCTTTTGTGCTGGCAACTACAACACTGAAGTATTTTTATTGGTTTTCCACTTTTGTTTTGCTTTGCTCTGGCTTCATTTCCAAAAAACTTCTAATGTGAGCTGAAACTGTTAATTATCGAGTCACAGAAAATAAGAGGTCATGTAGTTTTTGAGAGAATCTTTACCAATTAGCTACATTTTGATGTAGGCAGTGATAACATTGTCACCATATGCTGGAGGAGCACAGAAGCATCACCAATGTATGTTATAGAACTCTGTTGATTTTTTTTTTTTTTTACAAAAACAGAAAAATATTTAATAAAATATCTAGTGTTGTTTCAGCACTCAAACAAGTTTGTGTGCCTTCTCTTTTGTTAAAAACATACCCCTTCACTACCTGTACTGATGGCAGTTTCTGTGTCTGGTTGTATTTTTGTATTTTTTCAAAACTCTGAGCTGCTGTTTATTTGAATGGACCAGCTGTTTCTCTATGATGCAATTCTGAACTTAATTAGCCACTTCCGATCAACTGCCAAGCAGCTGGTGCTTTTCTAGATTGTAGATACAACTTAAATGACTAATGTGCTCTAAACATTATATGTGTTTCATATCAAGATGTGAGTAAAGCTTTAAACCGTCAAAGCCAATCTTACCTGTTTGGCTTTGATTTTATTTTGATGAAAATTTGTTTATTATCGCCTCAAATGCTTTAAATTCTTTCCATTCTTGCTGTGAGAACGTTTTGTTAAAGAAATTCAGCTGTGCAGATCTCCTCTCCGCTTCTTTAGCTTGCTTCCAGTACCGCTTTTGCACATTCCCTGCATTGCTGATGACATTTATTTGACCCCCCTTCCTTCCCATCGAATGCTTAGTTCCTCTGTGCTTTCACATCAACAGTAATTGTATAACCTTGCCTCTCCCTCTCTCTGTGTCGACGCAGGACCAGAGGTGTTCCCCAGCAACAGCAGCAGTGCCATGTCTGAGGCGGTGGTGCCTGACGCTATGGTACCCCCAGCAGTGGGTAGTCTGTATGGGGAGAAGGCCGGTGGAGCCATAGTGGACTTCAGCTATGTGGGGATTGATGCCATTCTGGAGCAGATGAGGAGAAAAGCCATGAAGCAGGGCTTTGAGCTCAACATCATGGTTGTAGGTAGGTTGTGATTTTTTCACACTGAAAGACGTCTAGTCTGTACTCACCTTACATCTTGCAACCTCCTGCATAATGTTAAACCCAAAACATGTGTAATATTAAAATGTAAATGTCTTTTTTTTCTGTTTATATGTCTGTTTCAGCCTCTTCTCTTCACATCCAAATACACATTTCTCATAAAAATCCTCACGTTTTTGTTTCCTCCTGCACTGACATGACTTTTGTCTCTTTAATCAGCCTTGACTGAAAGCAGAGGCGTCAAACTGATTTTAACAAGCATCCCTCTCTGTTGGAGGCCCAACACACTGCCTTTGAGTCCTGTGATCACACATCTTTAATTACACACACCTCAGCTGTAACCAGACCATCATAAAACTCTCTCCACTTCCATAGGGCGTCTCCTGAGGATGATGCCGTGACACCTTTTCTGTCTGGCATTTAAAGAGAAAGAAAGAAGCAGTCTTGAGTAAAATGAAAGAACCCTTGTTTCCATGTTTAATTTTGCTACTATAAATTGGAGATAAAATACCTTCTTTTACTCATCAGAGAATTTCAGGTTATGCTTACAGAATTACAAAAGCAGGAAATAATTAAAGTCAAATCAGAACAGATGCATTTCCTTTTTTATTTACTATGTCTACTTACTCATTTCTTTATCCATTAAAGAAAATAACATAATCAAAAGAAATACAACTAAGTACTTGTATATTTTTGACCCTTTGAATGTACCTCTGGGGCTTTTAAAAGCCTAATCCTCTTGAAGAATGTGATCTGGTCAGAGAAGAGCCACATTGAACATGGTTGTCTTCATATAGAACAGTAAGGTGGAAAATTAATACATCACTCTGAAAACACAGTGGTGGCACAATGATGCTGTGGGGATACTTCAGTACAGATGGAGAAGCTGGTCAGAGTTGATGGGTAGACTGTAAATACAGGTAACTCCTGAAAGAAATCCTGTTATGAAGTAGGGCAGTGGCACTAAATATGCATTAAGAGACGCAATGGAGATTTATATGCCAGAATGGCCCAGTCAAAGTCAAGACCTAAATCCAATTAAGAATATGTGTGGAGATTTGAAAACCTCAGGTCAAAGATGCTTTCTTTTTGACTGAGTTTGAGCTGCTCTGCAGAAAAGAATGAGATTAAATCTGTATCTAGATGTATGAACTGGAGTGTAGCGACGTTCCCCAAAAGAATATGAAAATTAAATGTGGTTCATTTTGGAAACACTCACTCAGACCTTTTGAATTCAAGGTAATACTATTGCATTATTTTTTCCACTTCAGTTATGCACTCAAACTTACAAAAAATAACTTGATGTTAGTGGTTATGAAGAAGTGCAAGAGGTATGAATATTTTTGTAAGCCTTCAGTTCTCAAAACAGATGAAACATCAGCAGGTGGAAACAGTCTTCCCCTATGTTCGATGTAGTTCCACTTCATAGTTTCAGTGTGAACATTGTTGGCATGAAAGTGCCTTCCTCTATAGGTTCCAGCTGTTGAGATTTTTAAACTATTGCTTGAATTATGGCCTGCTGTCTGCCTGCCTAGGTGAGTGTGTTTTAGAAATAATCTCCATAAATCAGGGCGGTTCTTGTTGACTTAACCTAAATTCAAACTGTGAAGGATTACTTCTCAAATGGTCACTTCCCCCTCTTCCTGATTATTCAGCTGCCAGGTTGAGCAAAGTAATTCTGTTCGTGTTTTTTTTTTCTGCTCAAATGTGTAGTACCTTTTTGGTTCATGTAGCAACATGGGGAAAGTAAATTGCAGTGCTTGTTTTGTTTCTGTTTCTTTCCACTTAGAGCCATTAGATCTGACACTTACATGTAATAAGAGTTTTAAATTAGTTATATTTTAATTATGTGCAGATTATAACAGCATTGTTCTCATTTTACAGGGCAGAGTGGCCTTGGGAAGTCGACTCTGATGAACACCTTGTTCAAATCTAAAGTCAGCAGGAAGTCTGTACTGGGCACCGGCCAGGAGAAGATCCCAAAAACTATTGAAATTAAGTCCATCAGTCATGGTATGGCCTTTCTTTGTTTTCAGTTTACTACATCTTTTCCTGCTGTTTTATGACACATAATCCCCCACAGCTGCTAAATCCTAAAAAGGAAGCAAGCCTCTAGTGATCAGAACCATCTTTGGCACTTACGGGCATTGCTTCTCTTTGTGCAGACATCGAGGAGAAAGGAGTGAGAATGAAGCTCACCGTCATCGACACACCGGGATTTGGAGACCAGATTAACAATGAGAACTGGTACAGCATAATTTCAGTTTTGTCTTGCAAAATATTGTTATACTCTATTTTCAATTTTTTTCCCTTAATGGATTCACCCTTTTTGCCATCAACGTAGCTGGCAGCCCATCATGAAGTTTATTAATGACCAGTATGAAGCGTACCTGCAGGAGGAAATCAACATCAATAGGAAGAAAAGGATTCCAGACTCCAGAATCCACTGCTGCATATACTTCATCCCCCCGACTGGTCACTGGTAAAGTCTTCAAATAAAATTAGTACATGCATTTAATACTACTGCCATTTGTCAAAGAAATCAATAACATTGACTATAATCACTGATATTTGTAACCTGCACTAGAAGTGACTTTTACAAATCTAAATATCTTGTGGTGTGGTATTATTAGTGACATTATTACAACCATTTTGTCAATGTTTGGCTTGGGGTTTGTGAATATTATCATGTATCACGCAATAACAATGAATTATGCTGTAATCTAAATGAATCAGATTTAGGCTGGAAAAAGCACTGAAAAAGTCTCAATTTATACAAAACACAAATCAGGTTTTTATAAACTTGCAGCTGAACTGTGTGGTCTGCTATTGTTTACTTCCATCTTAACTTCATCATATTTGATTGTCGGGGTTGTTTTTTTTAAACTGTAAATATATAAACACAGAAGTATGTACATGTTGTTTTTGCTTTTCTGAAGGCAGCATATTACTCACATGTACACATGTTTTTGATGTAAACAAAAAATGCTATTATGTTGAAGAATAAATGCAAGTAAAATTGTTATTTGGATGACAAAGCATTGCTCCTGCACAAATACATTAGTTATTAAACTAGAATAATCATAAAAAAACAACTTTAATATATAAATGTCTGAATGAAAGCAAATTTACAGGAGTAGACATGAATAAAAAATCTTTTTGAAAAAGCATCCCCACAGAAAGTATGAACCGTTTTTAATCTGGACTGCCTTTGTGACAAACTGTTGCTGGTTCTGCACATGTTCATCCAGACCTTTTGTTTATTCTCAGGTGGAAAATGTAAGGCTGTGCTTTGTTACTCTGCAACTTCAACTCACACACAGTCCTGTCATTTTACTTCAGAACCAACATATCCCAGAACACCATTCCACTGCACTGCAAACACAGGCTGCTCTTGCCAATTTACCAAGTTTCTCCCTGGATTTCTTACAAATGCAAACATCTGGCTCTTATTGAACAGGCTAATCTACTCTCTTGGCTCAGTCTGTAGTTCCTGGAGCTCAGGGGACTGGGTTTTACTCACAGAAGGAATTAGCAGGAGGTTTCGCATATTCTCATGTGCCCATCTAGCCATTCAGCACACATTTCCTTTCATTCTCTGAAACTGAAGCCGAGTATCTTGGGGAAACATTTTGTAACTGCTGAGTCCTCCATGGAGACTCGGTTGATAACAGAGTTCTGTTCAAGCGCCGCACCTCAGCTCTGTTATTTTTGTGTCTTGGCCTGTCTTTACTCAGTCAGGGGACGGGTGTGAAATGGTTCCCCCGAGTCGAGACGCCAATGTTTCATGTTGATCCAATTCAGATGTCACTTAGTGAGAGCAGCAGCTGCTCAGAGCTCGTCTCAAAAAGACTAACACAGGCAGAGCAGAGGGTTTCTAGGTGCAAGCAATCAATTTTTACATTTCTACTGGAAAGGTTTTTTGTGTGCTTTTGCTTCAGTGCACACTAGCTGGACAGAATCTAAAAATATATAGAAGCTTCCACAAACTATGAGATTCTGGCTATTTAGAACTACATGTCCATCAGTAGTTCTGATGGACATGTAATGACTTGATCTGGGAGAATAGCTGAGGAAAATCTGCCCTCTGCTGCTCAAATCTACTATTGCAATTTTCAGATGATTCATTGTTCTCTCTCCTAATTTTTCTCTGTCATTTTCTCCCCCTCAGTCTGCGACCTCTCGACGTGGAGTTCATGAGGCGTCTCAGCAAGGTGGTCAACATCGTGCCGGTCATTGCTAAGGCAGATACTCTCACGCTGGAAGAGAGAGACTTCTTCAAAAAGAAGGTAATCTTTTTTTTCAGCTTCAGGAGAAAATTTAAAGTTTAGTCTGAGTTTTTTTATTTTATTTTATTCTATTTCTTTTGGAAGGATCAGGCATGATTATGTTCTATGTATAAACATCTAATGTTATTTTTTTGTCAATTACAGATGATAATTGATAAATGTGACATAATTTACTACTAATCTGATCCGATTAAATGCATGTGTTGCATATCTATGAAGAAATAAATTAAAACTAGCACTTTGAGGTTTATTTTGTGTGTATGTTTCGCTCTCATCAGATCAGGGAAGAGCTGCGAGCCAATGGGATTGATGTGTACCCTCAGAAGGAATTTGACGAGGACGCTGAGGACAGAATGATTAATGAAAAGATCAGGGTAAGAGCATATGGCTATTCACCTAAAGCTAATAATACAATAAAGCATTTAAAGCCCTTTAGCAGCATTAAAACAAAAATATACTTCACCAGGATTTTATGTTTCAGACCAGTACAAAGTAACACAAAAATGTAAATTTTCCAATTTACATTTAATCGTAGGTATTTTTCAAGTTTTTGTACAATTATAAAGCAAACTTCAGGACTACCAGGTGCCTTCACCTAATTAGATGCCTTGTATGTAACTTAATCTCAGTATCAGTCCAGAAGTTTGTTAGAGAAAATTAGCGAACAAATGCAGACCAAAGTAAACAGCAGGGATAAAATCATGGAGGAGTAATGATTGCATACCATGCTTGATGATTGTCGCAGATGGTTTCTCTGGAGGAACTGCAGAGATCCACAGCTATACTGATGCTTGTGCACTTCAAATCTGGTGTTTATGGAAGAGCGACAAGAAGAAAACCATTATGGAAAGAAAGCTTTGACAAGTTCACTTTTAATTTAGCTGCAAACTGTGTATCGGTCACAAACATGGTCACATTCAATTTTCACTAAAACTTTTAAACTACGCCTGCCAAAGCGGGAGATGTGGGCGTGTCTGAGGCAGAACGTTTATGAAGCATGTCGGACAACACACTCGCACGCTGCGGAGTTGTATCTATTTAAAAATGAGTACTGTAGTGACCTCTGACAGTTGCATATTTTACACTGTTCTTCAATCATGGTAGATAAGAATTTTATTACTACAATTAATTACAACTGCTGCTGTTCTGATTACAGTTTCTGAAAAGGGCAGGGATATGCTTGACAGTAATGATTATGATGATGAAGATTGTAAGAGCTTTGATTAACAGGATTTTGAGACCGACTGTAAGAAATTGTACGGCTACTGTACTTCTTATTTCAGTGTCTCTCTTGAGTAAAGCCTTCCAGCACCTGATGCAGGCATTCATCGTTAGTAAAAGTGGTTTTAGGTCACACTTTATTGTAAGTATCGATAAGTAGATTTTTGCAAAATTCTAAACATTTTCTACCATGACTCTGCTCAGAAAACAATAAAATTGTATCAATCACAAAATTATTAGGAATAACTATATAATTATTAAGAATTATCCTGAAACAGCAGAAACATAAGAAAGCATCTTAAAATAGTACTAATAAACAAAGCTGCGTTTTAGTCTCTGATTTGTGTTGACCTATTATTAATATTTAAAAGGTATTTGTGGTTGCAATGTAGCATAATTTAATAAAGTTCAAGAGGTGTGGATACTTTTGCAAGGCTGTAGGAGTGTCTTTGAATTGCACTGTGGCTCTCTGATTGTTGGGGCAGGAGATGATCCCGTTTGCGGTCGTGGGCAGCGATCAGGAGTACCAAGTGAACGGCAGAAGGTTGCTGGGGAGGAAGACCAAGTGGGGCACTATTGAAGGTAAATTTCTCCTATTCGTATAATCTAGGATCCATCATCAAAGTAGTATTTTTATAGCTTACATGGAAATAATTTGATTAATTAATAGGAAAAAATGGAGACGCGGTTATTACAATTGATGCTGTAAAAGAATTTCCAGTTTACTGTTGTGCTTCTTCAAGCTTTTTATTAGACTTTGACTTTAAAAAGCCACATTTCTTTAAAGGATGATACTTTTTTTTTTTACTAAAATCTCCAAAAAATCAACTTTAGTCGTGGAGATGGTGTGTCAACAATGTTTCGTCTCAAATCATTCCCTCTATTTTGATTTTATTGCCGCATTGTGATAAAATTTAAATCATGTTGGCCACTACAGATCGAACACTCTCATTCTTTATCAAATCTCTCATTAAGGAAGCTTCATTTCCTGCAGCATGCTCTGCAGACACACAGCCACTTGTCTGCTGTAGTTTCTTTGCAGCGATACTTATCGCCTTTGATTTACATATCTGCAGAGATCTGTGCAGCAGATCAGAGCAGACTGGAGCTATCACTAACTATTTGTGTCTTTAAAAAAAAAAAAAAAATGCACTAAGATCTGCACCTCCCCCTAGTGGGCCATTCTTATAACCCGACTTCAACACCTCCTGCGTCGTGACATTGTTTTGGAGAAAGTTCTTCATTTATTTGAAATACTGAAGACATGTTTCCTCTCTTCCATGCAGTTGAGAACATCGCCCACTGTGAGTTTGCCTACTTACGAGACCTTCTCATCAGGTGAGTGGATTTTGGCATCCTCAACCTTTTTATGTCACATTAATTTTAACATGCACATAAAACTAGGGAGCACTTGGCTTTGAGGTGGGATTTTAGGGGAGTTCTGTGATACTTTGACAAAAACTGTAACAGTTGTTCAAGCCTAATTTTTTTTCTAATCAAAGATGGCTCTCATTCTGATTAGCAAGGTTTTTAGTAAATATGGTGGATCTGTTTTTATTTCTGTTAATCCCTGCTGCTTTAAATAAATGACAAATTTTCTATTTTTAAAGTTAATCCACTTTTTATCATTTGAGAGAGGTTTGTCACAATGGCATGAGTGAAACATGTTAAGTTGATAATAAATATGAAAAGTTAGAAATTCTGATATCTTTTAAGTGAATTTTGGTAAGGCTGTTAATTTGACAATAACCGCATTAACCAGACTGGGATGTTTTACCAGAGTTTGAGGCTAGCCGCAGCTGGCACTAATGTGGTGCAGTTGGATCAGCTCTTAATCTGCTGTGTACTTGTGGACGTCTTTTAGAAACCAGCCTTAGAAAACTTCTCAGTCTTTTAAAGTTGAGAACATTTTAAAAATTCAAGCGTTTTCAGTGACAGACTGGGTAGCTCTAAAGCACTTCTTCCATCCTAGCCATCTACTCAGGGTAGGATGCTCACATCCAAAATGAAACAAATATTTCATGATTAACTAGTTTTTACTGTGTGTTTACGATAATAATTGCCTCAAAGGAGAAAATGTAGCAAATATTGGCAAAAAAGCCAACACACGTAACACAAGACCTGAAATACGCCCTCTCACTTCTAATACTTATTACAAATCAACAGTGAAAACGGTAAACATTGACAACAACTCTGTCTAAATAAGCTACACTCTCCCGTCATAAAATTTGTGAAACTTTGGGACATACAGCTGTGTGACGGCGTAAAACAGCAGTGGACAGAATTCTCTAAATGACCTGCAGGGCTGCAGGGCTGAATGGCTACTGGCGACAGCTTTCAGGGTTGTTGGAGGCAAACACACCTGAATGCTAAAAGTTTCAGGATGGTAGCTCTCTATGCTACCGTTCTGAAACTCTATTTCAGGACGGTAGCATTTTATTAAAATTTTTTGTGCATTTTAGAAATTCTGTGGCTCTGCTTAGGGATTCAGCAAATTGTCAACATATCCTAATTTGTTAAAATATAATACTGTCATATGCCACTTCCCCAACTACATTAATCGAGTTTATGGTGTTTTTTTATTATTATTATTGCATGTTGTTTTCATGTTATTCAGATCTTGAGGTGTAGAGTTCTCATCAACTTTTTGTTGCCTTGAGTTTGCTCCACAAAGTTGCACTTTATAGAGCAAATCTGCCACCAACTTTCTAAGGCAACAAGTCCTACCATATTTCTTGACTAGACTCTCAAAACTGGACACTATAATAAGGTGAAAATACAATTTAAAAATATGTAGTTATTACATAAAACATGACTTTGTCTAAATGTTTTCCAGCAACCAGGTTGAAGTTTTTGCCAAGTCTTTTTTTTTTAGTTCACTGCCTGCATAACCTTCAATTTGAAGGATTATCTTCCTTCAAACTGAAGGAAAATAGTCATGTTTGAAAATATATTTATTCATTTTATATAAGCATAGAGTCTGACAACCATGTATCCGTAGAAACAGAAAAAATAAGTCTGATTAAATGGCTGGTTTCTTCTCTTATCATGCTCTCATGTGTCTTTTTGCTCAGGACCCACATGCAGAATATTAAGGACATCACCAGCAGCATCCACTATGAAATGTACCGCGTGAGGCGCCTCAATGAGAACAACACTGCAGTGGCTCATGCCAACGGCGTCCCTGAACATCACCTGACCGCCCACGAGATGTAGGCGCCACCTGCCCTCCACTGCAGACTAACGCACGAGATGCAAGACTCTGATCTTCCCTCCACTCCCAGCCTCCCTCCACCCAGCCCTGATCCCACAGGTGGGGTAAAATCTAAATCCTGACAGAGGGACTTTATCGTCTGCAGCTTAAAGGACTCTTTATCAGTTTATTGCCTTATTTTTTCAAACTTATCTTTACTGATGACAAAACAGAGAAGAAAGAGTTCTGCCTTCAAGTTGTGCTGCAGCTTTGGTTTTATATCCCTCATGATTACAAATTTTACAGTTTATATTTCGGGTGCCAAGATGTTCTTTTTTTTTTTTTTGTCTACCAAACTGATCAGGTTTGTCTGATTTGCTTTAATCAGTTAAACAAGTTTGGCGTTTTTGTTTCCAAGGTAGGAATTTGTGCCACATTAGAAGCACAGTGTTTTGTCTCGATGAACACACTACAATAATATGCATAAAAACTGATGAAGATCATGTTTAAATATCAATACATGATCAGAGCATGTTGGAAGAAGATGAGATAGTTCTTTCCCAAAATGTTTGACATGCCAAAACGGTAAACTCAGCTAAAAGTCACCAAATAACACGACGTGCCTGAAGGTTTTTTCTTTTTGCGCATCACAACCTGTGTTTTGCTTCGATTCTTTGTTCATATCCTGTTAAATATAAATGTCAACATTTTTTAAAACATCGTTATTTAGTAGAAATATCGCAAAGAATGATTTAAGATGGGAAAAGTATTTATGCACGTTATAAAATGTGAACATTTTTCAAGACTCGCCTTCCAGTTATTCAAAAATATCAACACAAACGTGCTCAGACGTTCGAGCTATTCCTGCTTTTTTTGGGGATCCTCCTCAGTGCCTTATTTATTGGAGGATGATCTGTGAGCTCGTCGGCTGAAACTGGAAAGAGAAGCAGGTTTTTGGTTCCACCTGAAATTACATTTAGACATCTTTTAGTCCTCGCGTGCCATTTATCTTCCATCGACCAGACCGCTTTTTGCTCTGTTGAACACAATGTACCAAGAATATTTCTCTTCCATGTTTATCTAATGTCCTTCTGTCACTGTTTTGCTCTGTCTTGTATATTCCTCTGTGTTTCGATACATTTTTGTACTTGTATTATTGATAACAAAGTTTCCTTTATCGTATTTTAAAGAAATAAAGATTGAAGTTTTAGATATTTATCCTATCACTTCCACTATTTCACATTAAGAGTCCTGTTTTAAGCGGTTGTTTTCTCTCATTAATTCACCTCACAGCAAGGAGGTTGCAGGGGACTTTATTCAGATTAAAAGACCAGGCTTTAGATCATTTTCTGCTACACTGGATCCCCACAGCATTTAATCGCAGGTGTAATTTACTCACTCGAGCTCTTAAGTTGTCATTAAGCCATTCCTTGATTACCTTGTCTGATCAATATGTCTCTCTGCATGGTCAGTGCATAGCTGATTTGCACTAATTACTTGGGGCATGAGTACCTCTGTTGATGAGGTGTGTAGTAAAGGAGTTGTAAGCTCCAAAGTAGACGGCCACACTTTAGGATGTTCAGTCCAAAGAATCTAAATAGTCAGCAAAGTACGTTTTTACTAGTTCTCCCTTGGAAAAAATTACTTTTTTAGCTACAAAACAAACCTTAAGACATTTTACCATTCAACCTAAAGTAATTGCTTTAAATGTTTGTGCGATTTTCAAAATGGCGACGTGGATCATCGCTCCTCGAAATGGCACCCGCTCTCGCCCATCCTCCATGGTTTCCATCCAGCGCCACACACACCCATGACGCCCTTAACCGCCGCTCTTTCGCGAGCTTTAACCCTCCGCAATCTCATAATTTTAAATCTCCTCATTCCTCTTGTTTCTTTTCTTGCCTGCTTCTGTCCTCCTGGGGGGGGAAAAAAAATAAAAACTGCCAGAGAAGCAGCTGCAGCTCAGCTCTGCACCAACTGGGGCTCGCCGCCTCTCCTGCGTGCCGCCTAGCAGTCGTCTCGTTGGCAGCCGCCCAGCGCTTCGCCGCCTGCTTTAATGGCATTCATTAATGAGGTGCATGCTTTATGGGTACTAATGAAGTTGGCATCTCCAAGACAGACACAAACAGTTTGTTTAATACAGGCTGCGCACATGTGGAGTTGTTTATGGCTGTATATACAACGCCTTGAAAGTTTGCCACATAACCATAAACTTCTGTGTGTTTTATTTTGGTTTTATGTTAAAATAAAACATAGGGAAAAAAAATTTATACGTTTTTTTTTTTTTCTGAATAAAATCTGTAAATGTTGGCATGTATCGTTTTTATTCCGCTACCGTTAAATGAAATCTAGTGCAAACATAGAAGTCAACTTAATTATTGAATGGAATCCAACCAGTTCTGTGAAAACCTTAGAGGTTTGTTAGAGAGCATTAGAAGAAGACAGCTGCTGGGCTGTTTTCTACTAGAAGACCAAGGAACACTGCAGACAGGCCGGGGAAAAAGCTGGCAAGGGATGGAAGCTATGACATGATGCCGGTCTATTAAGATGTGGCCTAAACTGATGGAGAACGGTAATCTGACAAGAAGCCAAAAGCTCAGAGCTAAAGTTTCATTTGGATGAATCTCTGAACACAACAACGTTTAGCCATGCGCTCATTAAATCTGGCCCTTACGGAAGACATTCCGCTTGTAGTTCATCATTAACCCTGTAGGGGTCAGAGTAAACATGTGGAAGAAGCTGCTCAGCTCAGATGAGAACTTTTTGCCTCTATGGCACACAGCGCCTTACCCTGAGTAAAACGTCCTTGCAGTGACACATGGCAGCATCGTCCTGTGGGGAGGGCGTTCCTCAGAATCGCCTTTATTCGCCACGTTTGCACACACAAACTAGGAGGTTGACTTCAGCTCTACTTTACACCTGTAAGAACTGAAGGTCCAAGGCGATCCTGTAGAAAAACCTGCAGGAAACATGAGACCAGGACAGCAAACCTTTAGCATACAGCCTGATGTAGAACAGTTTGTGTGTTGACATGACCCAGTCAAAGTCTCAACCGTAAACCAGTTGAGTGTGTGGTAAAGCGCAATATCTGATGCTCCTCATCCGGTCTGAGCGACCAGCAGCAAAACCCAAAAGACCAGCAGCCGTTTTCACAGTGAGAGGAGGTCCTAAATAAAGTATTACGCAGAAAGCAGAATGATTTTTGTTCTTGTTAAAAAGAAAATTAAAGGTTTAATTGCCTTTCTTTTCATCAGTATTAGCTTGAGTGCATCCTAATGCATTGCACCCCATTGCCACATCTTGTTAATGCGTCTGCCCATCTTATCTGCATAGAGACGATGTGCTACCAATTAACATCTGTTTGTACGATGAGAACGACATAGCATCGCGTCATGTTTTTCCCTTTTTTTATATAATTAGCCAGCCTGATTGGAAAATCACTGGAGTTATCTGTTTCTCTGAGAGGCTCTGTTGGTGTTTTGCATGTATTTGCATATCTGCTGCTCTCCTCTGCTGCACGGACATAAGGTGGTGTTGCCCTCATTTGTCTCATCCCTCCCTAGTCTGGTGCTTCTCCTCTCCTTTGTTGGCACATTCTCTCCTTCTCCAGCCGAACCCCCTCGTCCCGCCCTGCCACCCCTCCTCTCTCTCTCTCCGAAGTGGGCTTCCTGTCTTGCTCTTGGCTCTTCGCCAGCCTCTCAGACATGCGTTGGGGAAGAGACTGAAGACCCGTATGCAAATCATTCGACTTTATGGAGATCAGCCCCGCTGTTAATTAAAAGTCAGCTGCAGATTCAATTAGCTGTCTGAAAAGGGAGGGTTGAAATGGGATTCTTTGGATAGATGTCGAGTAGATTGGATTGAAAAATTCCCATAAAAGAGCGCCAACGAGGTTGGGAAAGGCAAAGCTCTCCCTGTTGGATGAAGGGTTCAAAGGACTGGACTCTTTCAAACATCTGTAATCTGGGAAATCACTAATTGTCGGGTGTGTGCTCGTATTCATGACAGGGATCCTGTTGCTCACTGCTGGAAAGCAGAATATGCCATCCATTGTGGGGAAAATATTGCCATTAGGTGATCATTTAAAGCGAACACGGCTGTCAGTGAGCCATGGAATAAAAAATAAAAAACACATTCTTGATTTCCATCAAATCTCTTTTAACCTTTTGGTTTCAGAATTGCAAAGCTGATTCTATCACAATGACAAATATTCAGTAATGCACAGATATTGAACAACAGCACTGCATATCACTCTCTGAGAGATGTGTTGAGCTGGAAGCATCCCCTAACAGAGGGATGCTGATGGAGGATCAGTGGTGAAAAATCATCTCTTCCTGTCAGAAGACGGCGAGCAGAGGTGATGAACGGCGGTGAGTTTGAAACGTGAGGAGCATGAAAGGAGCCGGGCGGGGGAAGAGATCTGAAGGAAGAGCGGCTGTGGGAAGTGGGGCCTGGTGAGATTTCTTTTTGCGTACAGAGGTGTGAAACTTTCCGAAATGATTAAATTCACACTTAAACCTTGTTTCGCATAAAGATTCTGCTCAATTATTAAGTTTGTTCTTTGGCCAAACTTGAATTTTTTTTTTTTCTTATCTACATTCAGTTAGATTGGCTCTGTTGCTATCTGGAGTGTGTACACAACCATATCCCTGGTAGCAAAAGAGCCGTATAAAAATGACCAATTAAATTACAGTATCCAGGCTGCTGCTGTGACTGAATGACAAAGCAGGAAGATATTTGCAAAAGCTTCCTTATGCAGACTAGCTAGCTGCAAATGAAGAATGTCATGTTGAATATAAGACAGTACAGATGAGTATCTTAAGCAGGAGAATATATATTTTCTTTGAAGTGTTAGATTAAAGGCAGTAGAAGCGCTTTCATTATTACAATCAAGGATACAGCTTTTGTTATCCACCAATTTTATATTGAAAATCTCATCGTTAACACTTGAATTTATCTTCAGAACTGTCATCCAAGCCAGTATAGATGCAATCATGAATCCTCACATACAGTACGAGTGAAAATATTATTATTTCCATGTCCTTATCTGTTTTTAAAATGATTTAAATCAGATCTTAAGTGTTACTTATTGAACAGATTCCAAATTGGAAACGCCCGTATCTTTCTGTCATGACTCAACAGGAGGGCCTGATGCTCTTCACTAAGGAGATGGCAGCATAAGCAAAGAACGTTGTGATGAAATATTGAAGCAACAGCTCAAGATATGAGACAGGTTATCATCACAGAGAAATGGATTGTGGGTAGAGCTAAAAAGGTGTGTGAGAGCAAGGCAGCTCACAAATCTAAAACGGTTACACCAATTCTGTCAGGAGGAATGGGTCAAAATCTCTGCAAATACTGTAATATGGTAGCATCAACAATGTTTTCTCATTACTCCGACTTTTACCAACTAGCAATAATTGTGGTAATACTAACTTACTCTAAGCAAAAACAAGAAATGTGTGTTTTAATGTCGGTGAGAAAAAAATAGTTGTGTCTTATATTTGTAAATATCTGGGTTTTTACATGCAAATGGTTACAAGGTTGACCTTTTGAACTGGTTTCAGCTTCTTATGTTAGCAGTTAGCTTAGCTAGAAACACAAAAACAGCAGCAAGTGGCATCCATCTTGGGGACCTTTCATTTTTAAACACCTCCCTGCCACTAAACATCCGAGGCTTTTCACCTCAGTAAAACCATCCAAACTAAAGAGTGTTGCCATCACAACCTGGTGGCTGATATGTTTTCTAATTGACCTGTCAGTGATTAAGGTTAATATTCCCCAAAGTGCACGGCACACAAAATCACTGCTGAAAATGGAAACCTAGTTTGGTTTTAACAAGCTCATCTGCCATGAATGTTTGAGAAAAGCACATCATCTGAATGCACAGCTAAATCCACACACAGAGATCAAATTAAGATGGAGAAAATATCCTTAAAGCGCAGATTGGGGTTTGATTTCAGCCTCTCAATATCCAAAAACGACGAACAGAAGTGAAAAGGCAATCTTAAGGTAGCAACGTGATTAAGAATGAGGCTAAACATGATGCCCTTCAGAGTAGTAAGCAAAAAAAAAGAAAAAAAAAAAAAAGATAAATGCCTTAAGAAAATCATCACTTATTTTTTGTGATGCATGCACATTGGTTTCAGTGGCGATGAAACAATGTGCAGATGCAAAGATACAGTGATGAAAATGCATTAATTACCCTGGAACCATCCCTCAAGTTGCTAATGGTGGGGACAAAGTAGATCACATTCTAAAAATAACACAAGAACACTACAAGTGATAAAACCCTTGCCAGGAAAATTGTCTGGAAACAGGAGGAAAATGGCTAGAGAGGGGGAAAAAAAAATCTGTGTAAAACTGTAAAAGGCAACTTCCACCTGGTATCACCTGACCTTTATCCTGATGATTTCCTACAGTCTGAGCTGCCATGGAAATCTAATATCGAATTTCAGCTTGGCAGTATGTCACTCAAGTTACAGATCTGCCCTCTAAGCCGGATTGGCGTTTTTTCTCCACAGCTGACTGTCGCTCATAACCACCAAGTCAATAGACGTATACTACAACCCTTCAGATCCCAGCGTACCTGGCTCTGGATCTGTAAGCTGGCGTTGTCTTTGAACTAAGCCACTTTCACCTCTCTGACCTGAAACACATCAGCAGTGACTTGATGTGAACTGCAAAAGTACGTGTCTCTGTTGTCAAGTGCACATCTGTCCTCCGGGGTTTTTTTTTTTTCCTGTCTTTATTAACTTGTCTCTCCTGAAGGGTTTGATATTGTGCGCAGTTTAATATAGTGTGAAAACTGTCTTCTCTTTGTACACAAACTCTCCTGAAGCTGTCAGTCAGTCAGAAATGAGCCAATAAACCTGTCTCCTTTAAGCCCGTTGTGTGAAGCAGAGGAAGAATCAGCTCGTTATTAGCGGAGAAATGTCTCTGTGTGTGTATTCACCCAGTGCAGCTAAACTAATCTTCACCATCTGTCTCAGCACTGACATGTTCAGGACCTATCTACAGGATGACATGGATTTGATTTTCAAGGGGTTTTTTTTCCCCCTGTTGATTTATTTATTTTTTGTCTTTGTTCTGTCTGAAGTGAATGAAGTGAAGAATTTCCTTTTTTAAAATAGAAACCCAGACACCAGAAGAGTCGTATTTAAATCGCTAGGCGCTCCGCAGGCGGTGAAGGTAATAATGTGCATCCATTCAGATAATGAGGCAGAAAAAAAAATTCAAATGAAAATCTTGCAAACATCTCGCAGAAATCCTGTGATCAGAAGGGGAAACATAGGGTTTTCAAAATTGTTGCACAATTTTGCCTCAGTCACAATCTTCTCCTACTTCGACTTGCAGTGATAAATATTTCATTGTTTATCTGGGCAACAGTCTGGACCGGAGACGCATCAGTGAGGTTATATATGATAATAGGGATCAGGCAGACGGCATGTAGAAGTTCAGATCCTTCAGTGTTTGCTGTGAAACATCTGCAGATCTGTTAGACTGTTTTGTAGAGTTTAATCTCCTCTGCTGTCTCTTGTTCAAGTAGCAAAATCAAAACCGGGAACTTAAAGGCTGAAAAGGTGATAATAAAACGTGGCTCTAGAGGTGATTGTAAATTCATAAAAGGAAACACGTGATGGACAAAACAAATGGAAGATATGATCTACAACATTTATTTTACTTTTGGCATAAATAAGTTGTATTACGTGGTCTGGATGTTTAAACCTTTAAGTTTAATCAAAACTACAATTAGGTTTTACTTTTTGCTGGATAAACATTTTTAAAGAAAGAGCTAAAGAAGGTTTTGAAACCATTTTCTTTATCAAAAAGAAATGCATCTGTGTACTTTAGTGCTAATCTCCACACTGATGGAACCAGTGAAGCTCAGCTGGCTGCAATATTTGACAGCTGTTATGTTTCAACACAAACACATCCAGAACCAGCACACTGTCTGCACAGTCTAGATTCACACACTAATGATGTTATGGAGCATACCCTCGCAATAGATTAGATTGATCTGTTAAGGCTGGAGACTGCGCGTAAGAGGGAGTGTATGGGAGTGTGTGGATGTGTATTAATCTGAGAAATTCATTATTAGTAGATTTGTTTTCTTTGTTTTCTCCCCTCGTTTCAGTGTTGCCAGCTGCTTGAAATATCTTCCTTCGTTTAATGGATGTGCTTAAGTCTGGGCTCATGCTCACCTTATCGTTATAGTAGGAACTTTTTTTTAATTTATGAAACTGTATTAATGTCATGTCATTGAGAAAATGGACGAAAATTAGAATGTTGCTAAATTTCATGCATTTTCACCGAGTTTTATACAAGTCTTTGCTTAAAGCATTTGTGGATATACTGCAGCTTTTGTTAAATATTCTGCAAATAATAATAAACTATATTTTGGGGAGAGTTGTAAGCCTCCCCAGTCTTTAAACCCTGGTTACATCTCTGCTCCTTTCCATCTCTCATAGGACAGCTAAAAGACACAACAGTGTTTTCTTTATTCTATTAAAAAAAAAAAAAAAAAAAAAAAAGCATTCTCAAACTTGCAAAAGAAAAGACAACAGAGAATAGGCAACAAATAATATGTCCTCATTAAAGAAATGTGTGGATTTAGAAGTTTGAATCTATGCAGCTCTCTGGTGCCGGTTCTTTTCACTACAGAGAACCGCCGGAAGGTTCCACTCATCAGGTGGGATTTTTTTTAGGATTCAAAAGGGACCAAAGGTGAAGCCGCATTATGCTTTCAAGACCAGCACACCTGATGTAGCGATATTAACAATGAATCAAAATGGTATAATGTGTCCTTTATGCATCTGATGGAAACCTACATCCTGCTCTAACAGCTAAAAGCATGTTTCGTAGGGTAGCTTTTGTCCAACACCCACATATAAAATCCTCCATTTCTTTAGTAATGTTAATGGAGTTTAAGAGCATTTGGTGTTCAGGGAGTATTAATGTATTCCAAAACTCATACAATGCATTTATTTTAGATCTTTCTTTTTCTCAAAGAGACACTCTGTTTGTGAAAGCAGGACTTTTATAATGCGTTTGTCACAAGGAACAATAAGAAGGAGGATAAAATCTTTGTGCGGTGAGCAGAAGACTTGATTGCTGTCTTGGAATTTCACACTGCTATTTGCATTTCCCAAAACATTTCATTCAAAAGCAATGCAACAGAATGGGGAGACACTGAAATCACACAGTGAGCGCTCTGTCAGGACACAAAAAGATTCAAAATGTAGGTAAGTCGCTTTTCATGTAATCACTGACGCTCAAACCTATCTGTTGAAGAGACAATCTGACATCACTGTTATGTTCTTTTAGCAGAGGCATTTTATGTTCAGGAATGATTCCTGCTGATCTCTTTCTTTCAATCCCTTTCTAAAAAGTAAACGCATATTTTTAAGAGGCAATATGTTCAAATTGTTAAACCTGTCACTATACATGGTAGATATGAAACATACAACACTTGGTCAAAAACAGCCAGAGGAGAATCTGTGTGCTCTCAATCACGCTTGTGTACGACCTGCACACACCCTCTCCCTTGCTCTCTGTCTGCTAGGCTACGGCTAGTTCATCACAACTGCGCCTGCTGTGAAAGTTCAGGGTAGTGATGACAGATAAACAGGTTTCCAGTAACGGTAAGTTTTTTTCTCCACCATTATCACAGCTGAAACAAACCAGCAATCTTGAGTAGCGAGTGCAAGAGGTTGATTGGCAGCGCTAAAACCCTCCTACCAGCTCTGATTGGTTGTTTCTCACCTGGCGCAGCACATTTCTGCAGATTCACTTTTTCACAAGTTCTGTCTCCAAACAAAAGTGTTAAAATCATTTTTTTTTTTAATAAAAAGTTCCACACTATAGCTTTATAGTGTGGGGAAAAAAGTTGTATTTTAGGATATTTTATTAGAGAATAAAATACTTATTTTATTCTGTAATATGTTTTTACAAAAATTTATCATTTTCTCAACATTGTTTTTTGCTCATGTCCAACAGAACCACTTGAAAGTAAATCAGATTCTGGAAGATTTGAAGGATACACATCTCCATGACGGCAAAGAAGAATCTTCAGTTTTCTAATATCCTGCGTGGATTTAACTGAGATTCAGGAACCTTGTAAGGAATAAAAGAGGATTGTCTGACGGGGATTATTGGAGTCAGCAGTAAGCAGAGAAAGGTTTTACAAACCATCTTTTGTCTTCTGATCCCTAATGACTTTATCTTCTGTCTTTAGCATTTTGTTGCTAATCCTGCTGTAAATGTGAAGCATAAGTAAAAGTCAAGTAATAAAAAATTCAATTCAACACGTTTTTTATTCAGGGTCACACCAAGCAAGAAAGCTGCCCGGGGGCCATTTGCATCAATTTTTGTGATGCCTCACGAATGCTTTTAAAAACCACCAGTAGAGGTGGTCGATGCAGGTGAAAACAAATCAATTATCAATTATTTAACGACAACTTAATCTCAGACGCAGAATTGAATGCTTCTGTTCATCAAAGTCGAATAAATGCACCGGCGTCCAAAGAAAAAAAAAGAAATAAATACATAGAAACTTGTATACCTGATATTTAATAAGGAAAATGTTTGAGAACCATTTTCTACATTACTACATTATATTACTTTGATTAATTTATTAAAATGTTGCATGCTTTTGAGTTTGTCATTTAAATAACATTTTTGACATTTTCAACTTGATTATTTTAGCTTTACTGCCTATAGGTTTGAACACTGGACTTTAAGTAGAGAGACTAAAGTTTTCATACAGGTGAGAGTTGCTTTAGTGCTTTCTGACCCTCATTCCTAGTTTAAATTAATAGAAATAAAAATGATTCAGGTCTTTATTTAAGCTTATTTCTTTTTCAAAACAAAACTGCCAGAAGTCTTCAGAACACACACACAGAGAAAACAAAACTCTTATTTCTTTGCTCTAATAAAGACGCAATAAATTTTTTTATTATGATATTTTAAGTCTAGTCTAATAATTGTGATTCAAAAGACGTCCAACACTTTAACTCAACAGCTGTTGTTTTAACCAAATTAATGTCCAGTAACACTTTGTTAATTAGCCAGGCATTAAATAAGACTTCATTCAATATGAACTGGGAGTATTTTAGTGTATTTGGCACACAGGGAACAGCAGATGACCTCCACCTTCTGCCTTCACTAAAACAGGGGTCAGTGGCTGGAAAAGTGCCAGGGCAGCTCGCGCGTTACCCAGATGTTGCCATAGACACCGGCTCAGCTCGACACCAAGGTGAATGTCGAATTCTCCAGCTTAATTAAGAGAGGGCCACGTTTGAGCTGCCATCTCGTTTAGCTAATTAGTCCTGAATATGAAATGGCAGATTTTTAATTAGCCCACCGTTGTCAGAGAGGAAAACAGACTAGTTTTCTCCGCTTGCTTGGCCACACTTTTGTATTTTACAGAGTAGGTAGAAATGGGGTTTCATTCCTCTGTAATAGCTGGTGAGTTGGAAGACAGTTTGGTCCCACATCTTATTCTGATCCTGTGATTCTGATCCTGGAGTTAGGAGCACAATGATTTTCTATTTTCAATTTAAGTCACATGAGTTCTCGTATGTCTTTCTACAGAGGATCTGGAAAAAAAAATTTTACTGAGGAAATTTACTAAAACATTTTTTTTTTTTACTAAATTTCATATTTTACTTTTTCATATTAAAATTATGTTTTAAACCAGAAAAAAATCCACAGTAAAAGGAAAGAGAAAACAATCTTCTACATTGATTACAGGGGCTCTGAAAATGGAAACAAATACAAAATAAGGGGAGGGGATGTGGAGAGAAAAAAAGCAATCCCACAGCATTATATTGCCATGAGTACATCCTTCTAGCAGCGGGGGTTTGCTGAATCCCTCCCTGAATTCCCACACAGAGGATTTCTTTAACAATTATTGCTCTCTGAACAAGTTCTCTTCACCTGAGCAGTGGATCTCTGCTGCTCCTCCAGAGTTACCAAGGGCCTGTTGGCTGCTTTTATGATGAACCCAAATTCTCTGGAAAATGATCATGTTTTAGTACGGTTGTGCTAACTTATGGATCAGATGCCTTTCATTATGGTTTTAATCTGCAAGAATGAAAGATACATTTTCCAGAAATTTAATGTGCCATTCTTCTTCTATTGCTTGTGCTGATTATTAGAATGAATTATGAAGTTGCTGTATGAGCAGTGTTTAAGTCGGGAGCGTTGAACTGTGGACAGGCAGGTGGCTGCAGATTTTACTCTGCAGTTGGTAATTAGATTGATTTGAGACAGAGCTGCTTCTGGAGGCACAATGACAGGGAGCCGGAAATGGAGATGGATGAGCCTGCGGGGCTGCAGCTACGAGATAGGAATGGTGAAAAGAACCCATCCAACCTGAAGAGAAGAATAGGACTTTCAAGGCTGTAATCCTTGTCTCCTTTCCTACTCTGTGCCATAGGGAATTGAGTCTTTTCTCTCTTGTCCCTGGACAAACAGAAAAATTGACACACTTCCCTTTCTTTCTTTCTTTTTCTCCAGAGTTGGGTTATTTCTCTCCTCTTTCTTGATTGCAGAGGCAAACTGAAGCCCGGCATCCTCATTCACCCCCAGTCACTTAGACACGTCTGCTGTTGTGTGTGTGTGTGTGTGTGTGTGTGTGTCAAGGAGAGCAGGTGGGCTCAGCGTGTGTCCATCAGCCCCCCCCTGTGAAGTCAGTGTTTGATCGGTGGGACAGCGAGACAGGGAAGAAGCAGAAACCTCCCTCACCAGGTACGCTTTCTGTCTGCAGGCAGAGCTGCACTCAAACCACAACTTCATCAGCCGATATCAGGTTTCAGGGCAGCTCGGTGTTTTCCAGACATTTCGCAACTCGCTGGGGAAACTCACGTCCCACGTGTGACATTTTGGTTAACTGTCACCATCAAAAATGTGTCAGCGGATCAAGGCGTCGCCTCTGTTTGGCATGCAGGCTTCGTTGTGCTGCAACATAAAATGGCAATTAACTCGCAGCCATCTCAGCGTCTTGGGGTTTCTAAATGGATGGAGGCTGCAGCGACTGAGACAGAGAAGACTCAGTAAATATATACAGCTGCTTTCTGCAGCTTTATAGACTTATTATGTGCAGCAGGAAACAACTACAAATAGCACCAGATAATGTGAATTATTGAACATAAAGTTGTTTTTGTTTTTTTTTTTTTTGCTTGTGAAACGCCTAATAAATCTTTACCCCACAATGAGGCTGTGTGGATCACAGACAACAGGAACATGTTCGGTGAAGACGCTTTTTTATTATTATTATTTACATTGGTTGTTTTTGTTTTGTTTGTTATTATCTGTTATGTTCTGTGCAACACACTCCAGCACGGTGGACTGTGTTATGCACCCTTTTGAAATCCGACATTATGTACATTGAAGAAAAAAAAAAAGCAATGCATCAGTTTTCAGTCGATCATAGTATTTCTTTTTTTTTATCAGGCTTTCAACTAAGCCCTCTTTTTGAAGAAAACACCTTGTTGAAGCAAGCTTCCTTATTTCAGTCAAGCTGCTCCTTTGGTATTTTGATGAATTTAAGTAAAGAAAGAGAAACCAAATGTTTTTAAAATGACAGACTGCAAGCAATAGAGTCCAAAAAGATCCCATTTTAAATTGGTTCTCAGATACACCGGCTGTGTGTAGAAACAACCCTGGGTTCCCATAGTCAGGAAGCTTTTTATGTTTAAATTGTAGAAGAGTCCGTGTTAAGAAGCTTAACAGTAAAACATTCATTTGAATATTATCTGGTGTTAAACTAAAAAAATAACTGGACAGAAAAAGTGAAAAAGCAGACAGGCTTCTAAGAAGAACTGTTGTTTAAAACCACTTTGAGAGATTTAAAGGAAGTCTGACACCATGAGAGAAAAATATACAGAAGTTGTGAACATTCACAGTCCTCTGTCTGCACAAGGATATCATAACCTGATTCTGCAAAAAACAGAACAGTCTTGTATTATCTGGTGTTAAGGTAGCATATAAAAAAATAAGAAGGATATCACTGCATTTCTCTATGAGAAACTATGAGGTAGACCTAATTGAAAAGTGTGACTATATCCTTCTTTTTATCTCCAGCAGGGAGGCGTTCACAGAACTGAAGATTAATTCATTAAAGCATTTGTGTCTGTGAGCTTAGATATATGGTTTTAAAAAACACAAGCCTTAATATATTCTCCTCTCATCTCATATCTCCCTTTAACACACACACACACACCCACACACACGCACACACACACACGTCACATAAATTACACATTGTTCCTATAATATCAAAACACTGGTGGTTATTGATCTGTGGTATTAATAACCCATTCTTCATCCTCTTA
Organism: Gambusia affinis; assembly: GCF_019740435.1. NCBI lineage: Eukaryota > Metazoa > Chordata > Actinopteri > Cyprinodontiformes > Poeciliidae > Gambusia > Gambusia affinis. The sequence continues at coordinate 10,969,129 of NC_057886.1, read as the reverse complement.
GCAGATTCACCTCCCGACCCTCAAGCGTCTTCAGATCAGTCCTGAGGCAGCAGCGCTCTGCAGAGATGCATGTCTAATCCACTTCTGTTAGATGTCACTACTTACAGAAACCTTCAGTTGAGTCAAATTTTACAATTCAGCCCATAGTTTGAGATTCAAATAGGAAAAGATGAACTCTTTACAGTATATTGTGATTTGAAGATTAATTGCTATATATGTTGTGTTTGGAAGAGGTCAGCGCTTACAGCAGCCATATTGATCATTGAAAAAATATTGCCAAGATTTTCATTTTGAGGGTTGTGTCTGAACTCCGACCTCTCTGGACATTTCCTGGAGATTCTGTAACTCAGAGGCTTGGAGAACTTGAACATAGTTGCTCTCCGAAGTGAACACACCCCTGTTAGGATGCCAAGACACTGAGAGTTTTAAATGATGAAATCATTTTAAAACAAACTTTTCTCCACCTTTACTATGACATACATACTTTAAGAAATACTCCTTTAGTACATCTTAGAAGTACATCCCTTGTTCACAGCCGTCTTCTTATTAACAAATGGATTTTATTTTCTCAAATTTTAATCTGGGCTTTGGCTAATTCATTTCAAAATGTTAATTTTCTGTTGGTTGGAATATTTATTTAGTTGATTTCTATCAAATTAATTAACAGGAAACGTTTAGTGGTCATGTGTATTTCTTTCATTGGGTGTGGAAGCACTTGGCTTCCACTGTATACTGATGGTGATCTTGATCCCTTCTTCATATTTTCCAAACTGTTATTCCAAACAATATATTATACGTTTACATTTGTGCCTGACAACCAAGAGCAACACAAAGACTCTCATAGTTAAATAGGAGCACAAGTACTCCTAGACAGAGTTAATGATATTTTATTCACCGTGCTGCAGCCTAAAGGTCATCAACTAAAGCTCCCTGGAGCAGAGAACAGTAAATGTGTGAAGAACTGAGGAACAAAGAGAAAACCTGTCTTCCTTTTTTATCTCCCCCAGTCTTTATCTGTTAATGAAGCACAATCCACTGAAGAGCACAAGCTCTGGGATTTGTCACGTTATCCCAGGCTTAGTTCAACTACCCGTCTCAAGCCTCTGCTTTGCTTTAATGTAGCAGCCGTGCTTCCCTTTTGTCAAGATTTTAGACCACATTTTTAGTGGGTTTTTTTTAATCCTGTGTACTCACTCCTCAGAAATCAGAAATAGCTTTTATAATGTTATGTTTCTTCTTTAGCAAGAAAAAAAAGATGTTTGTAATAAATGAGATGACGATTCATCTGGAGATGTCCAATTACAGAATTATATTTTCAATTTTTTTTTTGCACAAGGTGATTCACAGTGACACAATTTCTGCACCTCATACATTTGATTAGGACTTACAAGTGTGATTTTTATAAAATATCAAAAGATGCAATTGTCTCACTTCACCTCATATGAGCAGACTTTTCATCTCACCTACTATGTTACAGTATGCTTATGATGCCACAGTAACTACCACAGTAAACGTAGTGACCATTATCATGGCGATGGGCCAAGAAGCAATAACAAACCCTTCTCTGTATAGTAAATGCTGTAAATGACAGAAGATGAAAACAGTTACAAAAGATGTCTAATTTTTTATTATTAGGACAAAAATTTATTTTGTCCTTTTACTGATACATGTAAATATACTTAAAATACTGATGAAATGAGAAAGGTTGAAGTTTATTCATAATTTGACTCTCCTGTAGGGGGCAATGTAACTCATTTTGTATTTTATGGACGTCGGCATGTGATCTTCTTGGAGTCGTGTAACTGTATATTTGTGCAAAAGGTGTGAATGTCTGAGTGATGATATCATATGCTGCGCTTCGACTTCTCCCTGGCTGCCGCCCCAGCAGCTGTCCGATCACTTATGCTGCACCCTGATTGTTTTGTCATCTTGAATGTTGCGATTGTCTCTCCAGGGACTCCCGCTCGACAGCCACTGAGGGCTGTCCAGTTGACTGATTTGTGATGGGAACAAATAGCCACACACTGCAAAGACAGAAGATGCGCACACTACACATCTCGGCTTAAGGACGCATGCCACCGCTCTCCTGGGAGAGAGCTGGGTTTGGTTTTATTGCCTGTATTGATCATTGTTGGTGCTGTGTAAAGGGATCAATATGTGGATTAACTGAGGGTGTTAACTCCTCCTCCTGAGTCTTCTGAAACCCCCTGAAAGTCCCTAACACCTTTCTAAGTCTGTGTAAAAATGACCAAAAAAAGAATAGAGATGCACTACTACTCATTTCTCATCAGCCTCCACTAATCTAAACTCTTCCAGCTTATATGACAGCATTTCTCATTCTGTAGTTTCACCATTGGCAATTTGGTAACATTTGCCTTGTGGACGGTTACCCAGGGTGGCATTAAAACAAGGGTGGAGAGCACAGGTACCATATTAAAACAAATATATTTATCTGTCAGATGATCCATGATCAGGTTTTTATTTTTCAATATGAATTTTGTTCTCCCTTGTGTTGAATATTATTTCCCTGCATGCTGAGGGACATAATACCTCAGCATTTCTCAGTGCTGAGAAAATTGATATCAGGTTGGGTCAGGTACTTTGAAGCCAAAGAAGGGGTGACTATTAACTATAGTCAGAGTGTGTGTGAGGATGATGCTTTCAGTACCGATAGCCCTCAGTCTGAAGCTTACATATCGGCGTAATCCTGCTTAAAGAACATAAAAACTCCAGTCAGATTTCATCTTTTTTAAGATTTAAATGTAACTCAAATCCAAGTGTGAAAGTCGAGTTTATCTTTATGACGCCTTTTCAACAAGGGGGTTGAAAAGGCCAGTTGTTGGCCAGTTGTCTACAAGAACAATAGGTTAACTACCTTGATCAAACATGTAAAAAACAAACCTTCTTTCAAATGGTTCTGAAAGTGCATTTTGGAATTCAATATAATGTAAAATTAATAAAATGGCATGACGTCACTCAGAGCAGAAAACATAGAATGGGACTGAATTTATCCGCTCTTACAGATTGAGAAAATTGTCACCGATACCCAATCTAGATTTCTTTTATATATCATGAGAAATACAGATATTAACATCGAATCAGTGCATCTATGATCATTACTCTGCTGCATAATGCAAACATTCTCGATCTGCAGACCTTGAATTATTGGCCAGATGTTCTTCTACAGGATTTTCTAGCACAGAGCAGAAGTGTTGGCTCCATCAGTTACACTAGGTCGTCCATTTTCTGATTAAAACAAAGCTGCCCCACGTTATCATACAATTAACACCATGTTTGACTTGTGACAGTCTTTACTATTTAGATGCTCCAACAACATGTACCGTAGTTCCCCTCCTGATGCCGTCTGTTTGGGAGCAGGAGTGCATTTAAATTCTGCACTGGCTCTCTAAGCTTGGAGTTGGAGATCTGTCTCTCCCTTCTAGTTCTTCACCCTTTTGATCACCTTACTCATCTGTCCTCTCTTCCCCCTGTCCCACCTCAAAGAGGAATAGTGCTAAAGGTACAGAGGGGTTTCTCTCCCAGCTCTGCTTCCAGTGCAGCTATTAGGAGATGGAGTGCCACTGGTATCTCCTAATTGCTCTCACCCCTCGACTCTCATTGAAGACATCAAAGGCATTTTTAATAAGAAAGAAAGGGGAGGGTGGAAGAGGAGGAGCTTAGGTCGAACACATTGACAGGAAAACACTTTTGGCTCCTTGAGACGGAAAAGCATTCTTTTGTAGGTCATAAAAGCTGAAGGATAATGGAATGGACTCAACAGCACTTGTTTCTTTTCTGATAAGTGCCAAAGCTTGGCATGTGGTGGCCTTTGGCGGTGCAGTGGCTTAATTTATCAGTTTCACTTTGTTGTCATTGTATCACCAGGGCGTAATAAAACAATTCAGTGCCTCTGTGTGTGTGTGCGTGCTTAAGTTGATGTAATGAGTGGCAAAAAGACAAGTTGTAAAATTGTGGTTACCATTATGGAAAGCACTTAACATATTAGGGGCGGTGACAGACATGGCTGTGGCGTGCTCATCTCTGCCTCTTTACACAAACATCTTATTAACTTGTCATCGGTGCCACTAACATGGAACATGTTAGGATTTTCTCTTTCAATTCTTTGGTACTTTCCAGGATTCAATGGCCTGGGTTGTCACATAAATGATACAATTTTCCTTCATCTGTTTATTTCGCTGCACAAAGAAACAAATCTACATCTTTCTGCTGGTGACATAATAGAAAGACAAAGACTCTGCTATGCTTATAAACAGCTAAACATTATGGTTCTTAAAAAAGTACTTTTTAAAACCTAAATGGAATTACTGCAGTCAGTAGTTCTTTTATTGGAAGTGTTTGGTAAAATTCTGAAATTGCGGAGTTTTTCGGTTCAAAACCTTAAAAATACTGTCTGGTGATGATTTTCTATTTTTTAAATTCAGTTTTTATTTTTCATTAGCATGCTGAATATGAAAATCAAGATTTCCACATTTCAGAAAGATGTTATATTAAAGACCAACTGTGAGGAAACTGTGGTCATCCTATCATTTAGTTCTGGGATTTTAACACCGGGTGCAAAACATAACGGTCCAATTTTAGAGAACTTATCCAGAGTTGTGTTTAAAGCTATAACTAACTGACTTATCCACTCTGAGAGTTAATTAAGTCATTACTTAATTGATAACTTAATTATTAAGTAGAAGTTTCATGTTCTACAATTTGCCTTCTTTAAATTAATATAAACAGTGAGCATTTTTTTAAAAAGTACCAACATGTTTTAATCTGCTATTCCTCCAAATTCAAATTCGTGTGATTTAATCATCAGCATCTCTGATGGATCATTAGATTTACTCACAGAGGCTTATTAATTACCAAAGCATGAAACAAAGCTTTATTTACCACATCACAACAAATGTTGGTCTTCAGTTGTTCAGATTTACCAGACAGGATTTACTAAACGGTAATATGTTTAAGCCGGCCTCCTTGTGATTTTGATCTAATATGTGTTTTTAATACTGCTCACCGTTTTGTATTACATCTCAGCCCATTTCATTTCGTCCTCCATTACTGCAGCGCTCATCTTTCTCCATCAGCTTTTGTCTCTGCCTGTTACAGCGCTGCTTCTGTCTCTCTCTCTCTGTCTCTCTCTCTCTCTCTCCCCAGTGAAAGGGTTGAGGGCATTATGTGCTGCTATGAATGATTCATCCCCCTCTCTGGAAGTGCGTGTGTGTGTAGGAGTGTGCATGTGTGTGTGCCTGGACTGGAAAACAACCAGGTAAGTTGGGGGAATGGTTGGTAGATGCAGAAAGGTGACAGGGGGCAGAACATAGAGAGAACAGCAGCATTGATAATAGTTAGAAAAAAGAGTTTTTTTGGGTTTTTTCATCTTTACTTACAAAGAGATTTTTTTTATTTTACCATTAGCAAAGTCAAGCTAACCCACTTAGTCAGTCAGTAAAATAGTTACTGACTATACCTATTTGGTCAGTAAATAGGTATAGTCAGATATTTAAATATTAGATGTTATCAGATATTAACATTAGATATTCAAATTTTAGAAATTTTAACATGTAAAATTTTGAAAATTTTAGATATTTCTAAAATATCTAAAATTTTGAAAATTTTAGATATTTCTAAAATTGACAATCATTTGTCTTAACATCGTCCTCTGGGGACTAACTTCAGTTTATCATACTTTAATAATCCCATTGTTCTGAATACATATTTTAGATCTCATGTTAGCATGACCTCTACAATATCATAATCACCTGTTAAAAAGGTAAATAAGAAAGAAATACAACACTGAAAAACTGCATAGTACATTTCTTTTCTTTTCTTTTTTTTTTGCTTGACTTGGCGTAGATTACCTGATAGATATGGGTATTTAAGACCTGATGAATAATTAAGTGGACAATAACGCTAATTCATGAATAATAAAGCTGTTTATGAAGGCGAGGCATGGACAGTGGCTGCGGCGGCGTCGACAGGAAGATTGATGCTCTGGCCTCATAGGAGCTCTCCAGCATGAGAGGAAGCTGCTGACTACAGCGCTGCCCATATTCATTAGGCCACTGTCATTGGCCTTTGTGCTTAATGACATACTTATGTTTAATTTGCAGGAATATCCAGAGGCAGAGGTGAAATTTGTGCTTCAATATGTTCCCTATTTGCTCTCTCTGATCTGTCTGCTCAGTTTTTTCTGGAAAAAAAATGACTTGTTATTCAAGTAACGAGCATGTCCAGTGTGGGTTTATATGTAAATTTATGCTGGCATCTGCTTCAGTGTAGTCTCACACATAAGCAGATGGCCGTAATATCAGTGTGCGTCTTCATGCTTTGATAAAGTTTGCAAATGTTCAGCTGAAATGTGGGTTAGGCCTCCTAATATGCAAATCTGATCAACTTGCAGCCACTTCTACATTTATAAATTCTAGGCTCCAGCCTCGAAAATAATTAATTCACGCTTTTCCCACTACTGGAGCGCCATTCAGTGTTACGTAAACACAGACAAATGTTTTGTCACATGTTAATTAATGCGCTTGTGAGCATATTTTTAGCACAAATGGAACCCCCATAATTTTCCACCCACTTCATCCCCTGGAATAGTCCTGCGTAGCTCAGCAGAGTCTGCAGAGCTCCGCTTCATTCAGTTTCATTATGTTTGTGATTAGAGCTGCAGGCCGAGCAATCGTGAGTTATGTCTGCGCCGTTACCTCGCTGGGCAGGAGAGGAGGCTAGGCTGCGATTTCCCCACTGCTGCTAACCTTAGAGGTCACTCCCAAGAAGGAGACATTTATCACTCTGACGTGTGGATGCTGTGGGGGAGAAAGACGACGGTGTGTCTGCGCGTGTGTGTGTGTGTGTGTGTTTTGGCGGAGAAAGAGTTCGCACTGTTACAGTATTAATGCACCACACTTTTGCTCCCTGTGGTAACAAAGCCAAAGCTGCAGACATGCAAAGTAATCACTATTCTCTCCTGTCAGGCGAGATGTCAGAGTAATATGTTCTTTACTACTAGTTTGTTTCATAAATGTGAATGAATTCTATATGCAAGGGTTCATTTGGAGATTTTAATCCAATTTGATTCCAGTAGGAGTTCAATGTTTTCACATTTCTTGGATTTCTGTGAATTGGATTATGATTAAGAGTTGCTTTTAGACATATTAAACCAATCGTCTTGTTCTTGTGGCCAAAGACAAATAAATTTACCCATGAATTAGTGAAGTATTAATACCTCTTAAACAGTTCAAGATTTTGTCAACTTAAGCCACAGATCTTAGGATAATTTAAAAGGATTATATGTGATTTACCAGCATAAACTAGAGCATAATTAAAAACTGGAAGGAAAACAGTGCATTGTTTTAAAAAAAATTTAAAGTACAAATCTAAAAATTGTGGTGTACATTTCTGCTCAGCATGCTTGAGTCAAAACTCCCTAAGTTTACTTTATGCTGCAATTACATGAGGAAGCTCATTGGGACACGCCTCTACCTGCTTTACACATCCAGTGGTTGAAATTCTGGCTCATTCTTAGGAGAATTGCTCTCTTTGACTGAGTCATTCTAATACATTAATAAACTTTCCAGAGTTCTCCAGAGATACTTTGGGCCTCCAGGCTGCTTATGTCAGGAATGTTCTCCATTCTCAGTTTTGATGGAGGTTTATGGTTTGGGAGATTAGCTGTTGTAGTAGCTGAAAGATTGAATAATTCACTAAATGTTTGTTAATATTCTCCAACAAAACTCTGAGGCTTTCACAGAACAGCGATACTAGTACCGAGATAAAAGCCATGCAGCTCTATTTACAACTGAGGGGAATTCTGCAGGCATTTGGTTGCAGGTAATAAAGGTAAAAGGCAGGGGTGAATACAAATGCACTCTAAACTTTAAAGTGAATGTTTTCCTGTAAATGATTAGATTTTTTATGCATTTTTCTCTTGCTAGAGAGGAGTTATGCACCCATCCTTCTTTGTCCGTGCTTGTATTCCCCTTTTCACAATGTTTTTCTGTACACATTATCATGAGCAGCAGACAACTATCGATCGTGGTCATTGTTTGCCCAGGTGACAGTTTGCTGCCTAGAAAAGATTCATTATATCAAAACAGATTGATTTCTCTGCCCTGAGGACTTAATCCCAAATGAAAATAGAGACGATTATAGCTGCTGGTGAAGCCACACTTGCTCTCTATTCTAACCCAGCCCTCTCCGCCGCATACAGACACATAAAACAGCAGTGCTGTGACCTTGGTAGATGCCGTAAGAGGAGGGGAGGCTGTGACTTTGAAGGGTTTTGAACTGGAAAGCTTCCTTAACATATCACTACATCCCCTTGCTTTCTCCTGTGCATGTGTTTGTTGATATATGCACAATTCACCAGCCTAGATAAAGACAGATATAAAACAAGAAAGAGGGGAAAAAAATATTGACCAGCCAATTTAGAGTCTCCCATATCTTAATTGTTTAATTTAATTATCTAAGTCTAGATAGGCACACAATTACGCTTATGCATGCAGTAAATCTGATTAGCAGGGCATCCTCAGTGCACTCTGGTGGTAGGAGGGGAGGGGACGCCCACCAACGCATCTTTTCTCTGATTATCAGCAACACACAGCCACTCATCTCTTTCAATTACAATCTGTGTGATAATGTATTCCTCAAATTAATTGTACACTCTTATCTTATTTGCTATATTTAAAAAAAAACACCACTGGCCACAAGGCTCACAACGTGGTTAGATGGAGAATCTATTGGTAAATAATTTAACATTTTTCTTTAAATTTTGTTATTGAAATTATTGAATGTGTTTCATTGGGACACACTCACTAGATTTTGGACAGCACCACCCTGATGTTATCATGAATGGCTATTCTGGTGGAGTTGCCAAACACAGGGAAGACAAAGGCAGGAACCTGGTTTTGGTGAATTCAGTAAAGTAAAACCAAAAGACTGACAACAACAAAGAGTCCAGAGCAGAGAGCTGAAAAACCCCCAATAAACTCAGGTAAAGCACAAACACTAGAAATGGTACATAATACCTCAGACATGAGAGGGGCATAATGGAAAGGATTTAACAAAGAGTGACTGAAGATAAGGAGCTAAATACTACTGAGGTTGTTTACTGGATTCAAAACAGACAAGTCTGATTATCTGGCTGCAGATGAGGGGAAAGCATTAGGCTAAATGTAACTGAGAGGATGAGGACGGGCTGGGAAATGACACTGAATGAACCCCAAAAAAAGGCAGATATGTAAAACAGTGACTCACAAAAATAGCATGGATTACCTCTTTTCATTATTTGAATAAATAGAATTTCTGTTAGCAGCAGCAGCGATTAGCAAACGCCAGGTGAAACTACACGTTTGCTGAGCTTATTAAACAAACTGCTTCTCAGTTCAATGCTCCTAAGGTCAATTGTAAATGGGATAATGGGGGAGTATTGTAGAGTAGGGGCTTCTTAAAGAGACAGAGGCCAATTTCAAGGTATAAAACTGCAAAGTTAAATGTTGTATAAGCTATTTGTGATATACAGTTGTTTTGAAACAACTAAAGTATGACACTAAGTGCTAGAAAAGTATATAATACCACACCTTTAAATTACAACAGTTAATAGTTTGAAAAAAGGCATATAATAGCATTCATATTTTATTATTTTAAAAAGCTATGAGCTTTAAATATACATTTTCATATTAATGCTAAAACAGTGATTACCACTTGGTTTTCCCCAAACCCCTTTGTAAAACACATTTCAAACTCTGTCGAATGCATCACAAGATTCAGCCACGTTGGTGTTGCGGGGTCTGCTCTAAATCTATGTAATACATCTAACTGGATCAATTAGATATATTACATGAGTAACAGGTTTAATTAATTGAAATTCTCCACAGCAGCGGGGAGGTTACAAACAGACAACCATGATGTATGGTTGAGGCATAAAATGCAGGCTGAACATTAAGGAAGTCTGGCAGATCCACTATGTATATATATATATATATATATATATATATATATATATATATATATATATATATACTTATTGTTTTATAAACAATAAGTTTATAAACTTATTGTTTATAAAACAATAAGTTTTATAAATTCATTGAATCACAAAGGAATCCCTAATGCCATGACACAGTAATTACTGACTGAATGAGAAATTGGGTTTTTCCACCATCGCTGTGATGCAAAGTTTTGCAATCAAACAGATGTAGATGACTCTACCATCTATATGCTTGTGACAGCAGCAACAGATGGTTCGGTAACTGCATGCACATGGCGGCGATCAGTCTGCATTGTAAACAGATTCAGTGATAGGTTCTTGTGGGCGTTCATGATTAGATTCCACCAATTAGAAAAAAGGTTCATTTGAGGTGGACTTCTAAGGCTGATAAAAAGATCCTGACTGGTGATAAACTACCAAAGCTTACCTTCCACCATGTGTCTGTTCTCAGTTCTGCTAAGGATACTGGATGTCAGTGGAACCATGTGGTTTGCGAACAAAAATAGGTCAGAATAATTATTAAATTTTTCTATTGCACCAAAAGCAAGTCTAAATTTATTAGCAAAGGAGCATAAAATAAAGAAAATGGTGAAATGGTCATTATTTATTGATTACATTCGATGAGTGTTTATTTTTTTGTATATAAAAGTGAAATAAAGCTTGTCTTTACACAAATACTCATCATAATCACATTGTAACTGCATGAATGTGAGTTTTTTCATGGTTGGAGAGCCGAAGGAAAATGTCCACATTGTTTTATTGTATCTTACCTTATTTTACTTGTTTACTTCATCCACACAGGGTTTCATGAATACAGCATCAAGTTAAAATATGTTGAAAGGTTGTGACATTTGCCATATTAAAACATAAAACCTATGTATATTTTTAGTGAATGTAAGCATTAACTACATTAAAAACCTAGAAATGGTGGCATACTTTTGTATTCAGCCACTTTGAGTCAGCGTTTCGTAAAACCAGTTTTTTCTAGAATTACAGTTATTGATCTTTGCCAACCAGTTTTTTTGCATGTTCAGGTGAAAATTTTTGTAAATTCTTCTGTGTAAAAAAAGCTCAAGCTCAGTCAGAATTCATTGAGAACATCTGAAAATAAATTGTTTCAAATGAATGCTTTTACAAAACCCCCAGTGTAGCTGGATTTAGTAGAATAAGTGGGAGCTTAAACCATGCTGGATTGCATAGACTTGGACCTCTCGAGGTATTGCACTATAAGATTAAATGTGTTGTGAATTGATGCTCTTTATATATACAAACTGAACTGAGTTAAACACAATGAGGTCCATAAACTTACAAGTTCATAAACAACAATAATTTATCTACATTGAAGTAGAGATTATAATTAAACAGAAATGTTGAGATAATCAGTGAGTACATTTCAAAAGAGATATAAAACAAATTTACTTTTATTCTGAATAATTTGTGGAAATAGTGATGCAGATGAGCTATTAGTTTTTCATTAAATAAATCTCTGTAATCTACTTGAGAAACATCTAAATTTTTATGGCGGTTTTATGTGTTATGGCCGTCTAATATGAGATTTTACATGTAAAGTTTATTTAGCAAAAAGAAACTGGAAAACATGATTTAGTGCTTATTTTTGTTATAAGATTACTTGAAAGAATTTTTTAAATTATGATTGTGAAGGCTTCCGTCTAAGAGCTGCTTCATATACTCTGTCTGAATCTGACATTTAGATGAAATTTCAAAAATGTCACATGAAATTCAAACATAATTTATTTTCTATGTTATTAATTGACATGGTTGTCAAAGAAAACAATATGTGGATGACAAACATTTGATTGTAAAACAACCTTCATGTGATTCTTCCCCACTTTCCGACTGAAACACCATGCACAAGAATGTGAGAGAAGAAAACGATTTCACTGGGTTTAATACATCAAGCGCCTCTGCATCTTGTAATCTGCGACAGCAACACTCAGCTCATATGGAATTAACCTCCCGTAACTAATTTCTCTTTAATGTAGTAGTCTATACCCTGCTAGATAGACGCCATGAGAAAAAAAAACACTCAGTGGATGAGTAAGATGCTACTACACATTGGCTTGCAGCACAATTTAAATTGTGCCCTCTGTTGGTATGACAGCAAATATACACATTCCTTACTGTACAAACTGCAAACGCAGATGAAACAGTCTTATATTTCTTTATATCTAGTGGACACGTCACTTTGACTTTTACTCTTGCCTACTTTCCTCTTTGGTGATATAGTGGGAAGGCTGATGCAAGATGCAGAGCGTCGGCAGCAGGGCTAGTGATGAAGGAGCTGCAGTTGTCATGGAAACCCCGGAGAAGGAGGAGCGTTGTGAAACGAGTCCAGTTTGTTTTGTTATTGAAGATCACGTGGCACCCTGTGGCCCCGCCCACCTTCCCCAGTTACCACGGATTCAACCGTCTCCCTGCTCCGGTTAGTTACTACAAAATGGCTGCAGAAGCTCCGCCGCCGATGAGAACCAACTGAGCGCTTCAAGGTAGGATTTGCGTATCTTTTTTCTGTGCTACGAGAACGCAACCCCTCGCACTTTTGACGGTGTTCTTAGTGCGCAGATATGCAAGACTTTGACGCGTATCGTTTTGGACGGAGTGTTTATGGAAATATCTTCGGCTCAGCCCACTGTGACATCACTGTTGTCTTTGCACCGGGTTCTCAGCTTTTACGAACTTTGTCGATATCGTAGGTGTTTGTTTGCGTTGCATCCAGCATCTCAGTTTCGAAAGTCGATTTTCGTCTTGCTTACGAACCGAACAAGCTCCCCTGTTGGGGCAAAATGAAGGGCGACTGTGTTGTTGCTGCTGGGTGGCAGACGTCGGTGGGACACCCGCCGTTGCGTTGCTTTGCGGGAGACCCGACATGGACATTAGTATCGCCACTCTTTCGCACAAAATGTGCTTTGTGCATCACGTGATTAGATTTAAACCCATTTAGCCCCGGTTTATTTACAGGGTTTATGTCCACATACCACTACCAGTTTCATTCACCAAGAACCTTTGCTCGTGCATCATCCCCTGCTCCACACTTTGTAAATTGATTACTTCCAGCTCTCAATTTAATTGCGCGGAAGAACCAAAATATGCTATTTCTGTTTCTTTAGTGCATTGCAACCCGAGTGTCTCATTTTGCGTTTGTTTGAAATCTGCTGTTAGTTCTTTGTCTTGTCAGTGTGAGCATTAGATTTCTGTGTAATCCCTGAGAAATGATGCCTCTAAACTCTTTAACCCCGCATGTCCTGCAGTTTGGCTTTATGCAAAAAAGGGATAAAAGCAAATTCGACTTCCCATTGTGCATGGTCTATACCAGGCACTAAATATTAAAAGACTTTTTATATATACTTTGTAATATTTGTCTTAGTTTACAACAGTCAGTAAAATCCAAAAAATATTTAGGTTATTTATCCTTAATTCTGCAAAGTGTTGAGTAAAAAGTCCATGATTTCTTGTCTTTCTTACATGAAAAAAATTATTTATAAACATTTCTTCTGGTTCAAAAAATGTTAGTTTTGAATATTGTTTATATTTAAGTTTTTGACAGACCTGAACCAAATTTTCAGTTAACCACCCATCAAGTTAGTTATCTTGTAAATATATGTGATTATTGTGTAGTATATGATCAGTTATTGAGATCTGTTCATTGCAGAGCACAGGTGTCAAACTCCTGTCCTCTCAGTGTTCTGCAACTTTTACTAATGACTCTCTGTGTCAGTAGACTGAGTCACGTAATTAGATCATTAGCAGGACTCAATTGAAGTGCTAGGAGGTAATAGTCATTGGATTCAGGTGTGTTTAATTTGGGACACATCAAACTGTTGCAGGACACTGGTTTTTGATTACTGGAATTTGACACTCATGTTGTTAGAGAATAACTAAAGTCTAACGAGCTCATATCCTGTTGATTAGTCAGGTGGTCTGCAATGATAACTTGATATTTATGGAATTTCTGTACAGCCAAATTAGATTTTTGTTGTTGTTGTTATTGTTGGGGAAGGGTCAGGGGCACTACTCTTTTTATTCTAGCCTGCTGATAAGTAGTGCCAAGCAAATGGAGGAGGAGGGTCAGTTTTATCCAGGGTTTTGTCCACTCTGGACAAAACTGATTATCCTGGCACTATTTCTATCTTCTCCTTAACTACATGGTAATTTTAGTCAATTTCAAAATTTTACATTTTTTGAAAACCGTAGTATACCTTGATTTTATTAAATGTCACATGCCATACCATGAGTGTATGCTTATTTATACTGATGCTGCAAGGAGTGTGTGAATAATGAGTACAGGTCAATTATTTCTCTCCACCAGTTCAACCATGGACCTTACCACAGGGGCCGCTTTTCATTGGCTGATGCCCATGCTATGTGGTAGCCGAGCTACCACGTGCATGCCCGTCTCACAAACACACGCTTCCCGTTAGCCAAGTACAGCATAATGACAGTACTGATACAACTTCTACACCTTGAAGCCTGTCTGCTACACAGTCCTATGTTAGCTAAACAGATCAATATCTAATGTGTACTGTATCTGACACACACTAAAGATTTTATTTTAGCAGAAAAGGCTTTGGACTAAACTGTTACTCGTGTTAGCCACTCTAGCACCAAGTACAGTGGGTCAGGCCTAGGCACACTCAAACATTTGCCAACAAACCACAGGAATCACTGATTTCAAAAGTAACATACAAAACGATGAATCCCCGACTTACCCAGCCTTGCATCAGTGATCTTGTCCACAGCTATGTTGATGTAGAGGGTGTGTGGATTTGCCGTTTTCCTCATCGAGCGAAAACATTTTGCTGTGACATGGACAATGTTGGCAGCATCACGAGGCTCAAACACCTTGATCGTGAGTTGCTAACTCATGTACTTAATCATTAAACATTAGTTTATCTATTATGCTTAGACATTGTAAATTTTGAGATGGTGGCTAAGAATTCTGTATTTTCTAAGATTTTACATTATTTTTTGGTGATTTTTATACTGTACCAGATTCTCATTAATTATTTAAAGCCAGCTGTCTAATGAAATGGACATAATACGAGAATAAAGCATGTGGACATGTATCAAATCAAAATAATTTTGGAATAAATGAAAACTATTTGGTTGATTTAAAAATTCAGTTTTTCTTTACTTTTCTATTTACTTGGACAAAATCCCCAATAAGAAGACTGGTCTATAAAAAAAAAAAAAAAAAAAGACAGTTAATGATATTCTGGGTATGTTTGCTACTAATAGGAATTCTGGAAACTGCAAGCCAGTGTTTAGGGGGTGATGTAGCCAATAGCATAATCATCAATCAAACAACTGGAGCAAAAAATGGCAGCTGCAGACTCACTGATAGTAACATACCTGCTGGGGGATGCCACTGCTCTTACGCATTAAGAGAGCAAACTAATGTAAGCTTTGATTCCTGCTGGTTTCACTAATGTGTCATGGAGCCTAAATTTGGTCTTGAGGAGGTGGCGGTTAAGAGAAGGGGTCACCCGGGTTATTTTTCTCACTGCTGGGTTAGGGGGCCCCACTCAGGAACCAAAGCCTGTGAAAGAGGCAGTGTCTATTCACAGAGAGGCATGAAAAGGAAGGGGCTGAGGGGGTTGATAACAAAACCAGACCGCTAAATGCTGTGATTATAATACAGATTAGGTCATAGCATAACTTTCAGTTTAAAACCCTTGATGGTCTTTTGCTTGAATAACTGAGGGATATTTGGTTGGATTGTGTCATTTGGTTTGGCTGGTTCTAAATATCCATAAGCCTGTCTGAAAATGATGGTCTTGCTTTGAACAAAATGAGAAACCTCAAGTTTAGAGCGTGAAGAAATACTCAGATGCTATTTGTAGTTATTACTCATTGATTTGCTAAAAAGGCAATTTATTTATTGTTATTTCCAGTGCTTGTGTCACTGCCAGTATAAACAGGGATTAGTTGTTTTTGTGTGTGTTTACATATCGGACATCAAATCAGTGATTTGCAAGTTCTTTTACATGAAGAATATTACTATGGACTTTTTTTTTTACTTAGTCTGGAAAAGCATGACAAATTATTTTGGTATTCTCCAGATCTGCATAGATCTGTGTTTTCAGAATTGATTTCCTCTCCTGCTACCTAAATGTTTCCATCCTTCCATGTTTAAGTGTGAAACTTGACATCCCAAAAATCAACATTTTGGTCTTTAATAATGTCAGTGTTCAGAAATTTTGGAGCAATATGGATCCAAAAAGAGCCTGGTTTAGGTCCAGATTGAACCTTTGTTCTAAATTGGAACTTTATTCTACTTGCCAAACTCAACAGTTGTAGAAGAAAAATGCAAACTTTGCAACTCTGTAGGTTGTATGAAAATGTTCCACAACAGTTTTGTTTTGTTTTGAGTTTACAGCTTTGTCCGACCATTGTCTATGTCTGATAATCCAGTTTTGATTTTAATAGATACTAATAATATAGATCTGCCACAATACAGGCACTCATTGTAAATACATAGTCATTCATTTGCACTGAGACACAATAAAGGGCCAGATATATTAAATCTGACAATGTAAAGAATTACTAACTAGAAATTTAGTAGAAGCAACGATTTTTCAGCTAGCAGTTGAACTAACATGAATGGTTTTTGACTATGAGACAAAATTAGATTCATTGGATAAATCCCATGAATGCAAGAATATGAAACTCAGCCAGGACATTATTGAATCCAGAACTTTTTCTTTTACTAACCACCAACAGCAGTGCAGTGCTTCTGCTCCGTTACTGGGTGTCTTTGTTTATTGAGAATAAATAAGAGTTTGTGACTTTGGTGCAATATTTTTCGAGGTGTTTTCAATGACTATGTTTATATCCGTTGTTTGTTGTACTGCTTAGTTGTCACCTAAGGTTTTTGTTTTTTCTTCAGTTGCTTGAGGTTAAGTTTTTGTAGTGCATGCATACAAGTTATTTAAGTGCATTTTCACAGAACAGGCAATACTGATGCCTACATTTCACCTTTTCTACGCCATTAGGTTGAGTTAGAACGCATTATGATGACCACTCTGAGAATAGCTCCAAGTAGTTTATAGAGTGCAATCCTCTTTGCAGAGCCCTGGGACTTTGTCACTGCTTACCGTGCAGTTTTTTTGTTTTTTTTACCTCCTTCTAAACCTTCACGCAACATAAAGGCACGTGTGACACATTTGCCCTTTTTCATTATGTGTCTGAGGTTTTACATGCGAAAACCCGAAAGTTGAAAGAGCTTTCCTGTCCCAAAAGTGCAGACGAACAGAGGACGACGCTTCGCATGATCTCCAAAAGCTGCAGTGGCTGTTGCTGTCGTCGTTGGCAGGGCATGCGATGGCATTCCTGGCTCTGTGCCCAGCTGCTGTCGTCTACGGTCTACCTCCCCTCCCCCTCCCCAATCTCTCTCACATCCACACTAACCAGCTTCATTGTCGGTCAATCCCCTCATCTTTATTGCTCAAGTGCGCAGCGGCAAGGCATTTACTTGTTCACACATTTGCTCTCCGCTTCCACTTAATATTTTTTTTGAAACAATTTTATGCTTGGCTGTAATTGACTCACCTTGATCTCTCCTCGGTTGTTATTCTCGTCCTTTTTGTGTCCGTCCTTTGTCATCGCAGTGTGTTTCTACTTTAAGAGGAACACCCAGCTGTAATCCCAATGATCTGACAGGAGAGTGTAATTCCACAGCAGACCTCAGTTCGCTGGCTTTTGAATTCGCATGGACAGCGTTTCCACATTAAAACTTCATAATGCGTAGTCTATTAGTCTGCTGCTACATATGAGTTCAAATCCATGGCCTTGTTTTTCTTTTTGCGCAAGTCTTATTGAGTCGTTAGACAAGTGTTTGTCTTTTTAATCAACATTTTAAAAAATATATTTTCAAAAAACAAATATTTCTGAAGCTCTTTCAATCAAAATATACTCTAAAGTTGTTATATTTAATAGAAACGCCATTCGAGTCTGGTTATGCTCATCAAAAAGCTGCAGAATTCAAAACAAAAGTGGTACAACCATATGTGTATTTGTAAAAAAAATTATTGATAATCACCCATCAGTTTGTCTTTGTAACTTGGCAAGCGGTAAAAAATCTACTGCATGACTGTATGGCAATCAGTAAATGTGCTCACTTGTCCCATTGATGCACATGTTTACGATTTAACTGTTTAATCTTTCAGCCTTGCTTGAGGAGCAAAAGTTTCTTTAACTGTACCCATATTGATTGTCCTCCCAGGTCAGCGGAGGACAGCAGCTCACATTAACTGGAGCATCTCACTTATTGCCTACATGACAAAAGCCTCACTGATGCAACGGCAGCTATATTTAGTATTGCAGCTGTAGGTTCTAAATCAGCCTGTTGCAGCTTTAAAAAAAACTGTTGATAGGTTTGAGTAGCAGCTCTCCTCTGCATAAGTGGCAACAAAAGTTACAACGCAGCTTTTGGTCTAACACCAACGTACCTGTGTCTTCAAGTAATTTTTAAGCTTTTTTTGGTACGTAAATTTTCCATCTTGATTTTAACTTTTTTATTATTATTTTTGACCTCAAAAAACTACTGGTTATTTTTTTTTTCTCATTTTGTGTAATACTGCTAAACTAGCTGACAGGTTGTTCTCTGTTTTGCTTCTGTATTTCTTTATGTATTTGGATTGTAAAAAAAACAAAACTGAGTGATAAATAAAAGCTCATCCACAGCTACCTGATCAGAGTTCAGAGTTGAGCATGGGAGACATTTCCGTATTATTGGCTGTAATTGTAGATGAGACAAACATTCCAAACTAAAATGGCAAAATATTTTGCAGATATCAAATGCAGGAAGTTTGGGATCAAAATGCAATGTGCCCATTTTCTGCTTTTATTTTAGCGTTGGTTAAAGGTCATACAATGATATTTTTTGCAATATCTCCTTTATCAATATTATAATAAAATTTGTAATTTGTTGATTTCATTTAAGCGAATGTTTTCCCAGAATTAGTCAACATTTCAAACTCAAAAATACCTCATTTATCCTAAAGGGATATTAAATAATTTGCTGGAAAGTCTGATCTGGAAGTTGAATAATTGTTAGTTTTTGCAGTAATACATATACATACAGTTTTGTGAGAATTCGAAAGTTCCCACAAAACTAAACTTAAGTGAAACAGCTGAATCTGTTTTACTTGGCCCAGTCCCACGATTGGATGAAACTGACTTCAGCACCACGCTGAAGGGCGCTGTCCGTCTCCACCTGACTGCTCACTGGGACCTCTGGGAGCGCCTGTTGCCAGGCAGTGGCATACGTCACCATCTCCTGCAGTAGCGCGGTCTTGGTAGAACAGACTGGTTTCTTCAACAATGTCACATTTTAGGGTTAGAGAAAAACATTTTATTTTGTTTATTAAATTATATGTTACTTTTCCATT
The DNA here is from genome assembly GCF_019740435.1 of Gambusia affinis. Taxonomy (NCBI): domain Eukaryota; kingdom Metazoa; phylum Chordata; class Actinopteri; order Cyprinodontiformes; family Poeciliidae; genus Gambusia; species Gambusia affinis. The sequence goes on along the minus strand of NC_057886.1, from coordinate 10,949,722 downwards.
TTGCAATATAGATTCTGGACTGGAAGTGACTTAAAACTCTGGAAATCGTTCATTGTGAATCAACAGTGTAGCACTTTCATCTTTAGAGCTGCTTATTGAGGTCATTTTCAGTACAAGCAGCAAGGTTGACTAATGTCAATAACTCCGAATGGTGTTATGAGTTGTTTCTGTGGATTTCCCAGAATTAATGCAAAATAAAGACTGGGAGCATTGTGTTGGCTGCAAAGCTTTCCACTATCAGTCCTAAAAGGCAAAGTAAAATTTTATGTAAACAGTTTACAGAAAATTGCTTTGGAAAAGACAAATCAGCTCAAGTGGGGAATTCAAACTAGCCCTTTTGATTTTACCTTGGAGAACAGAAAAGGACAATGTCGCTAAGTGAACTCAACACGCTGAGGCTCAACAGTGCAACCACCTAATTGAACATGCAGCTCAAAATCTGACATCTGTGCAACTATTTTTGTTTCATTGGCAAGGCTGCACTTAACATTTCATTTATGTCTCTGGGCAGAGGTGTGGATTTTGTCTGTACAACATGCAGAAAGTATAGTGTGCAGATTAAGTTCTCACTGGCTGAGCCTGCAGCCAATACAGAGCAGGTTAACTTCTCACCCAGTGTGTGTGGTTGTCAGGCTTAGTGTTAGTTGAGACAGTCAGCTGTGGGTTGACCAGTCTGATGTGTCCCTTTTGAAATGGTGCCCACCCACAACTTCCATCAGTCATTCACAACAAGAGCCAGTTGGAACTGCTGAATTTTCGAGCTCATAAAAATAGCTTAGAGGTTCTTTCCTGGTTGTAAAGGCACAATTCTCTTAAGCTGTGCTTGTGTCATTGACTGTCATCAATTTCTGGCATTTTCTTAATTCACAGAGGTACTAAAATATGCTTTAAATGTGTTGATTCCGTCATGTAAAATGTAAGAAAGAAGTTACACACACCCCTGGTATTTTCTGGTGTCCTGTGAAGAACTTGTCAACACAGCAGGTGGTTAAGAATAAGTTTTGTCCTTTCTTGTCTTTATATATTATAGCTGTGAAAAGAAGCAAAAACACAAGAAGCAAAACGTTTGATGGAAGATAAGAAAAAGAAAAAACAAGAAGAGAAGAAAAAGAAAGAAGCTGCACAGAAAAAGGTAAGCATCCAGTCCATGTTCTGTTTTGAATTGTGTCTCTTCCCCTCGTTTATTCATTCATCAGCTTTTTTTTTTTTTTTTCTGCTCACTTAATCCCGTACAGTGAAGCTGAGGCTTATCCCGTCTATTGAAAGGCAGGGTATAACCTCGACAGATCGCCAGACCATTGCAGGGTTTTAGAAAACATCTATGCATGCACGCAGCCTCTCTCCTGAGGTCAGTTTAGAGTCACCGTATAACCTAACACGCTGTGCACAGAGAGAGCTGCAAACATGCACACTCTTCCATCAGAAACCGGAAAAAAAAAAAACCCAGACTGAAAAGCTTCCTGTTGTGCCACACAAGTTTTAATAACAGTACTAACATGAAACCTCTTCATGCATTCAAGCTTTAATTGTTTCTACTTATTGTTTAATAAAATCTGATTTTATAAACCATAGTAAGACCTCGGTTTAATTCAGGGTCAGACTATTTTAGCTCCGCTGCCTTATCAGCCATATTCAGATAGAGTGAGAAACTCATTAAATATTTCTCCACAAAATTCATTTATGGTGGTGTGAATTAATTCAGTTTAATTAAATATATAATTTTTACTGTAAAATATAGTTTAATTATGAAACTTATACCGTCTTTTTGGGATAAAAAAAAGACATTTAAGTTTTACATCACATCTCATGTGTTTCTTTTCATTTATTCATTGATTGCTCAAGTCTTGGGTTCACACAGGTGTAATCATTACAGCTACATAACTTGTAACAGTTGCATTTTAAGTACAGTGTAATATACAGACATTTTCCCCTCATCATTTATTACTATAATCCTATAAAAAGTATTCACCTTCTTTTATATTTTCCCCATTTTATATTGCTTTTACAAAGTTCTTGTATCAAGAGGGTTGATTTTCTTCTGATAAAATGAAGGACAAACTCTTTATAATTTGCTAACTTTTTTTTAAAGATGCACATCATTATGTTTGAATGTAATATTAATTAAACAAAAAAATCAAATATTTTGGAACATGTTCACCTGGCATTCTGCATGTTTTTCTATTTTTCTCTTTCCTGTTGTCTCTTGGCTCTTATCACACTTGATATGAACATGACAGTAAATGTCACACTTGCCTTTCTGCTTTGCATAAATCCAATTCTTTGAAATATTTGTATTTTGGTATTGTAGGTCAAATTTTCATTCATGTTTTCTATTTTGTTGCAGACCACAGAACAGATAACCAAAGGTAAGTGTTTGAATTTGACTTTAGTTAGTTTCATAAGCCTGTTTTGTTACCCTTTAGAGCAAAATGTTGTTGTCTTTACACATGAAAAATTTAGTCTACTATGCTTTCTGCTTTGAGACCTTTGTAAATAAGAAGCAAACTTATTTTAAGGATAATAAATTGTATTTTTGTCTCCTTAGATAGAGGTGCTTTAAAATCCCAGAGAGCCACTGTTTGATCTCTTATCTCTGCTGTGTGAGAATAAAAAGCATGAAGCTGAATTAAGGTGAAACATTTTAAGTTGAAAATGAAAATATCTGGAGCCAGGTGGTCTGAACCACCTGAGCTGAATGTGGAAGCCAGGTGCCCATGCAACACTAATAAGGAGCGTAGGGATGAAGCAGCTCCTCCTCAGGTCTCCCTGTTGGCTCCACAGGCTTACCTAGGAGAATGGAGGTGAGAAAGAATCTCAGAATAAAAGGAAAAATAAATCAAATAATAAACAATACAAATGCATAAAGGGAATTGCCTTACAAGACATTGTGAAGAGTGGGCTTAGGTTGCAGGTTTTGAACTCTAGTTCTGTTAAAGCTTCAGTATTTATTTTCGTCTCCTCAGGCCAGTGTTTGTAAAAAATAAAAAAAAAGAAGAAAATCCTATTATTGGGCTGAGCAAGCATGTTTGGAGCTGGACTCTGTTTTTCAGGACAGACGGGGGAGAAAAATCTGATTAGACCTTCAGGCAATTGTTAACAGCAATACAACAAAATTAGCAGTGAATTCTACCGTTCAGACCAGTGTTTGTTACAGTGGTTAAAACTCTGGTTTTGTAGCTAGGAGAAATCTTATTTGTGTCTTTATTACATTATATTACATGTTTCAAGCAAAGAAAGGCCTCTCTCTAGTAAATAACTATTGAAAACCTAGGTTGAGAGAAACACAACATGTCATGACCTAATATTAGAATTGTTTTTATGTTAGAGAGGGGAAGGAAATGGTTAATGGTTTTAATGATTGATTTTTGTATTCACACTAGTTATTTTTGTATTTATTTATGTAATCTTACTTGGATACAAAGTCTCATTCTCAGGATAAAGCCCTGTAGATATTATGTAATACTGAAGACGTTTGTGAGAGCCAAAATGAGACCAAATGACAAGTGAAAGAAAGAATACTCCAATTATTACTTCTACTGATACGGTTTCACTTGTTATTAAATTGGCCCTAATTATCTTGCATCCTCTAATCAGGATATTATGTAAAACTGGAGCTGAATGGATTTTTTTCTGTCAGCTATAGTTTTTCCAATCTCTACGGAAATATCTATTTTCTTTTCTTTCTTTTTTTTTGCTGTCTAATTACATACCAGTTAATCAAAAAATTAAAAGTCAATTGCAGAAAGGGCTGAGCTGTTCTTTTAGACAAAACATTTGTCTTATTTAAAAAAGGAATTGAATTATTTTTAATTTTTATGCATTTTTACTATTGTACTAAAATATTTAAGTAGTTAAATGAAAAATTTGCACACTGTGCCTTTTTTTTTTCTATCCGATTACTTGATTAATCGTCAAATACTCGCTTACTAACGTAATCGTTAGCTATAGCCTGGGTTTTACAGTTAACACAGCACTAACAATATTTAGAAAAACATTAAACCTTGAGGAAAAACAGATTTCTTGAAGATGAATTATATTTTGGACTAGCAACTTAAAAATAAAGATTGTTTGTGATAGTGATTTAGAGTAGTCTGGGAGCTAATTAGGACAATGAGGAAAGTGTGGGGGATGAATAAACATGCATCCATCCTCTGGAGATTTTCAGCAGCACCCGAAGCATCTTAATAATGCTTCCATCTCCTGTCTGGTCTGGCAGAGAGGCCCACCTTGGGAGCAGAAGAAAGGGAGGGCTGCAAGGAAAAGGTTGAAATTCACTCCAAATTTTTGCTGTTTGGAGTGAAGCAAAGAGAAGGTGAATGCTGAAACGTGGGGGCTCAGGTTGATCTGAGGGAGCAGGAAAAAAACTGTGTGCGAGAGCAAAAGAAACAGATGGAGCTACGTGAAACCGAGACTGAACTCCAGTTTCCTGTTTGCCGACACAGCTGAGGGGGCCCGTTGTGGGTTGTTTCTCCTGGCCCACTTCTGTAACAGACATGCAAACACATGCTGCCTCTCTGTTCCAGTCCCTTAATGTAACAGTCTAATATAGATCCTTTTTCTTACTTGCTGTTTTTCCGAAAACACTCAAAACACCCAAGATGTTGACATGAGTTCAAACATTATCCGGAGTATTGAACTGATTGCTGTTCATTAGCTTCTGCTGCAGAATGTATTGTTGCACAGCGATCCTTATCCCCAGTGTTCAGGTTCTAATCTTCTGCATGTCTTGGTTTATTCCATGTTTTCACACACCTGCATCATTAACAAGCTTCTGCACACCTTGTCAACACTAAAGAGGTAATTTAATCAACTGATGGTTTTTATTTTGCTTCTTACTATGAAGCCAAAAAGAAGGGAGTAATGCAGTGTTTTGCTAAACTATATATACTTTTAAGAGTTTTTGATAATTTGACTTTTCAACCACAAATTTCAATAATGCTGTGACAAAGCAACACAAAGGTTGTGCATATGGAATATAACGCCTGGTTTTCAATTTTGCGTTTTAAACAAAGCATTTAACACTGTTTTAGTTTTGTTTTCAGCCTCATTTAATCTGTTGAATAAAATCCAGTCTAATCAGAAATCACAGAATAAGAAAATAGTCCACCTGCGTATTATTAAATCTCAACATAAATGCGTCTGTCCTTTGAGGGCCTCAGAGGGTTTGTTAGAGAACAAAGAACATCTTAAAGCCCAAGGAGCACAGCAGACAGTTAGGGATAAAGTCGAACATGTCTCTATAAGATGGAAAGAATCTGACACAACTGCAAAATTGCTAACCAACGGCTAAACACCTTAACTGAGAGACCTAAGGAGCGCTTTAGGAATAGGATGAGTAATGGCGTTGCTGCAGTCTAAGAAGGAGCTCAGTTCAGATGAAACTTGAAAACTGTTTATCTCAGTTGGTCTCTATCTGACTGAAGTGACAAAGAAGAGTCGGCAAAACATCTGTCTGTAGATGTGCAGGGTTAGTGGAGACATGCCCCAAACGACTTGCAGGTGCAGATGCAGCAAATTGAGATGTGCACCATTTCAACAATTTTTATTTGTAAAAAAAAAAACAATTAAACAAAACCTTTCCACTTTTCAAGTGTGCTCTACTTTATGCTCGGCTATCATATAAAGTCCCATGGTTTGCTGGTAAACATCAGGATATGATTTTATTCTGCTGGCTTATATTGCTTTTATAATATTTGGTCCTGAAATTTAATTTCATTGTTTACTGCTGGGTGACGACATACTCCTGTAAATGAAAAGCTTGACTGTGACAATAGGGAAGTGAGTGTGTTGCTGTGTTTGATCCCATCCATCGTCTATTGTTGTGTGACATTGTAGGTCAGCATCCCAGCAGCTACTGGCATGGCGTAACAATCTACACTGCATCCTGTTTCTAGGTTTCAATAAGCTTCATTCCTCTATTTATTCCAGAGTTCAATGCGATCATCAAAAGGAAGAGTGAAGTATGCACACACATTGAGGCACACATTTACATATTGCCATGGATAACATTGTTAGAAAGTGAATCTACAGCTGTCATTTCATAGCCAATTAATTTAACATTTCATATTATCTGACTTGCACTCAGTTGTTTATGTTTGACATAGAGTGGTGGGATGAAATAGGGATTTATACAACATGACCTTTTGTTATCATTACTGCCTGATCCCTTCCCCATGTCTTATCTAAACAAAGGAATCAGTTGTATAATAAATGTATTAAATAAATGAATATTCGTAGAAGAACTGGAGTAACAGATGGATTCATCTGTGGTTTTGCTCCTACTGTCATCATATTGCACAAGTTTTTTAATTCTTGTTAACCTTGGGTACCAAATTATCCTAAACTGAAATAAAAAAATAAAATAAAGTTAAATTGTTACTATACAATGTAGAGAATACCAAGTAAAATTTCTTGCTTTTGGTTTCTTGCTGTTTGTGTATGAAGTTCCTATTCCAGCCTGAGTAGGTGTAAGGCCCAGCAGGTGCTGCTCAGGTCAGGAGGGCAGGACATTCCAGCCTCTTTCATGCTTCGCTTCTTCTAAATCAAAACACAGAGGAATCTGCTCTGCCTACAGCTGTCAGCGCAAAGGGCACTAGCAGGGGAGTGATGACTCCAGGAAAGTAGTTTTGTTTCTGTCCTGCACCTGACTTTTGTAAGCAGGGGTCTTGGAGACGAGCCTCTCTGACCCGTAAAGCTGCAGAAGTAAAAAGAAAAAAAACAATATTTTGAGGCACTCTAGAAGCAGAGATGGATTTTGGTGTAAGTGATGGTGTGGAGCTACTCAGGTGCAGTTAGGACTTGGAAGTCTGACCTATATAACAGTGAGTTACACTGAGTGTTCTGGTAGAAATTAATTGCTCTGAATAGCATTAGTCATTGTGTGAAATGTGATGAGGGGAGGGGTTTCCATTTGAACCACTGTGTCACATTTATTCAGTTGTAATTAAAGCTTCCAGGCTACTCTGGTGAGGTTTGCTGCTCATATTTTGAAGCCCCATGGAAGATGGAGATGAAAGCCTCTAAATACCTCATCAATATTTGATGATTTTCCTCCACTTTTTAATGAGCCATTTGATAAGCATACGTCTCTATTTTCTTGCTATCTTCAATTATGATGATTTGCCGTTGCAGCTTGACAGCGAAAGTGTTATATACACTGCTGGCCACATATATTGGCACCTCTGCTGAAGACGTTTTAAAAAAAAAAAATCATATAATCTGAAAATGTCAGAAAACACCCTTTTTTAACTGGAGTGGGGAAAAGAATCCCATGTCACCCGGATCCCCAGTGGCACAATTATAGTACCACTGCTGTCAATACAACCCCTTTGGAGCAAGACTTGGTCTTTTCCTAATACAATGTGCAAGGTTTTAACACTCGGAGAGGAGGGATCTATTGTCATTCCTGTTTGCGCAAACTCTTACATGTGTGGTCCAAAGTATCTTCCAGAGTCCTGCTTATTCTCGTATTGTTCTAACTCACCCCACAGGTATCTGTAGGAGACTGAGATGTTCATAGAAAAGCCATTTCTGTGTTGATTTCTCCCATTTTCCAAAACCTAACCCTATAAGAATTAAATAAATGTGCCAAGAAAAAGTTACAAATTACCCACAGCATGTCCCTATAAACATAACTTGGTGTACTTGAAGTAATGTAAAATATAAGTAGAAAATATATTTTAGTTACATTATTTTATAGGGACTTTTAGGGGTGCTGGTAACTGTGACACAGGTGATTTTTGTAAAAAATCCAGAATTATTCATAACCCTGGCATATGGAGGTGGAAAATCTATTTTTACCTACATAGTTCTTTTGAATGAAATTCATATTACTAATATGAAGTGGTAATGTTATTTACCACTTCATATTCTTGACTTTGATTCAAGGAGGGAGCTAAAGATTAGGGTGATGGCAAGGAGTTCTTCCAACCTCAAAGACTTGGAGCTCATCACCAGAGTTAAATTTTTATTGCATCAGTGGAAATCTGCTCAGCAATCATGAAAACACATTGATTGCTGTAATATCACTGTTTCCATTAATGGTGGAGAAGCATACAGATAATTTTAAAGTTAAATTAAAGGTATTTTTTCCCCAAATTGACCCCTCTTTCGAATTGTGTTATTGTCTTCTTCATTTTCTATCAGAGGCAACCGTTTTGTCTTAGTTTTAAATCTAAAACTTTCAGGTTGGGGGGGCGTGGTGCAGTGGAATAGGGGATGGCGCGACCCACGTTTGGAGGCCTTGAGTCCTCGAAACCCGTCGAGTTCCCGAACCCGTCAACATTTACCACGTCTTCCCCTTTTCCTTCCCCCTTTCCTGTCAGCCTACTTTCAAATAAGGGACACTAGAGCTCACAAAAGATCCCCTGGAGGGGAGAAAAAAATAAAAAATAAATAAAATCTTCAGTATGGGATAATTTTGGGCTTAACTGTAGATGATAGTTTTACTTCCAGTGTATCATTTACTTTTGTAAATATGTAAAGATGCACATATTTACATTTTGCATCTCGTACCATTTTCTTCAGTATTTTATTTTTTTATTTAGTAACAAGTAATTTTCTGAATGTTGCCTTCTGTGCACATTCGCTCGTAAACCCATCCACAGAGGGTATCCTTCGTCTTCAAGGTCGTGTGGCCTTTTTGCGACATCCACTCAGGAGATTGTGGAGCCGTTCATACTTCCCGCCCCTCTTCCCTCTACATTCGACTCTTTGATGTCGCTTCAGACTCCCCGCTCTCCCATGTCAATACAAAGTCTTAAACACTCAGGCAAGCATGCTATCATCTTCTCTTTCAGAAAATTAGGATCCCTTTAAAAGTTGAAAATGAGATGTCTTCCTGTGCGTGAAGCACACACAGCCCCAAGGCCAACGTTTGATGTGCGTCTTTGATGAACTGGGAATTCTCCTGTGCAGCCTCACAGCTGAGGACCGTGTTTTTGCAAATAGGCTGTCATGGAGATTCACTCTGATCTCTTGCTTTACTCCATTTCAGTTTAATTAATTTTTTTTTTTTTTTTAGCTAAATGTGGCTTTGGGAGACGCACACTTCATATGTTACAACCTCCACTAGTGTGTTGTTTTTGTTCTGATTTATCTTTTATTTTTATTAATAACGTAGCACTCATAATGATCGGTTTGATCGTATTCGAGTGTCTTAATGTGCAAGACGTGTGTTTTGCTCTTTGAAATGAAGCAATCACAGCAGTGGAACATGCTAAGGACAAATAGTGGTCTAATTGTAAGCGGATTTGGAGCCAAGCTGGTTTCAGGCAGTGAGACGGGAGCTCACAGAGGAGCACACAAGGGGGGGGTGGAGACTTTCATGCACACACTGTTCTCTTCATCGCTTATCCTCCCTGCTCTGCCTCCTTCCACTCCTCCTGTACGCCAGCTTTCTCTTTCGTTCACCCTCCCTGTCCCTCATCGTTTCTTTTCCCTGATTGGCCAGCTGAGCTCTCAGTTGCCTCCCCCTTGTCCCCCTCTTCCTCCCAGCTTCCAGAAGGATCTACGTCATCCATCAGAGATTTCCAACTGTATAACAGTCGACTCCATAACTAATACTTCGTGGCGCAATCCCAGAGTCCTCTTGTTTTATTAGGAAATCGCCTCTTAAAGCCAGCAAACTGACCTGGAATTACTGCAGCCATCTGCTGGCTTTAATACAGCTATGATGACAAGAGGATAATAGTCGGTGGGAATGAAGGAGAAGGAGAGAGGGGAGCACAGAAAGGTGGGGAGGGATGAAGCACAAGAGTATCTGATGATTCGCTGAGCTGCAGTGAGAGGCAGACGGACCCAGAAGCAAGAAATGACATAGATCACAGAAACATAGGAATCCCCTCTTCTCATGCGTCCACGGTACCACCGACACATCAGTAGAAAGGAATTTGGTCTCATGTATCAGTAAACATGGGTCCCTGTTTGCATGTTCCACTGCACCATGTTGCCCTCTCCCCTCAACGTGGGCCTCAGCATTACATAACTCTTTGTTTTTGTATGTGACTGGCGGACCGCATGTGCTCAACTTATTCCCCGCTTCGCTGCACAGACTGGGGATGGCAGCCAATGGCGAATCGCGCTGTTCTTTGTAACTAATTTAGTCCGCAGAATTTTATTTTTTTTCCCTTCTTTTTCTTTTTTGCTTGGTGGTTTCACAAAGCCGCCCTCCCTCCCCTCCTCGGCCAGCACTCAACTACCATTTTGGCTCGTCGCGCATTACGTCCGACCAGCTGATGTTTGGGTTTTCACAAGTACAGCCTACATAGGTTTTAAACACATTTTTCTGCATCCCTTTTAGATTTTACTTTACCAGATTACTCCATTATGTAATGAAATGCTCCGAGGCGATTACTCTCTGTGCTTTGTGTCCCATAATGTGTTCCATCCAGGGCTAACTCGGTAACCCAAGTTGATCCTCGTGAATGGTTTAATGCTGACCCTTAACCTCATAGCTACGCATTATTGTACTGTAAATTAGCCTGCAGGGGACTTTAAACCAGCCTAATGCTTCATAGTTCCTTTAATATTGAACTTTCATTTAAATAAGTTATGTTCATATTTTAAAAAATGCCTTTTGACGTGACTTTCTAATGTGAGAGATGTAGTTTGTTTTGAGCCTAGAGGATTATTTCTCGCTGCTACTGTTAACCTTGCCATCTCAGTAGCAGGTTTGCTCTGATAAAACGGGGTCAGTAGAAAAATTTAGGATGTTTGAGCAACAAAGTGTGGAGTCACAACAAAAGGGGTAGCTGGGAACTGGTGGATAATAAGAAATATTTTCAAAAAATAATGAATAAGTAGAAGTATTTATTTCATCAATCTCCGATTGGTCAAAAATCCATGTGAAGGGCAAAATATTTTTCTTAGTTGTTGCACTTCAGTTGTATACTTTCCAGAAAGAAATGAGAGTTGTTTGATTAAAAAAATAAAGAAAACGTATTTTCAGAATCACAATACTAATTCCAACAGAATATGTAACTATTAGTAACTATATTAATCTATCTTGGTAATTAAATAATTACAAAAACAAAAGTAACTTTTGCTTAAAGAGAAATGCCAAAGGAAACGAGGGACATTCAGAGTATAATTATCTGACTAGAGGTCTGGTTTGATCACATTTCTATTAACTTTACTCTCCAACCATTAAACACAGCGCTTTTGCACATGATTTTGATTTATTTTGCATGCTCCACATATGATTGGAAGGCTTTGAAGAAAGAAAAAGGAGAAACTTTAAGGCCTGTTCCCAGTATGTTGAGACATCACATTAGACCTCTGCTTACAAAAATCTCAAAGCTCTGAGAAGTGAATTTAAAGCACATTACTCATAAAAAAAGGGCAAACTGCTCATGAATTAATTATGCATCATTTCCAAAGGTTATAGAGTTCTGAACTACCAGGATGAGCTTATTACTTTAAAATGCTTTCTATGAAAAGCGTTTACATTTATCTAAATAGTGTTTGTTTGGAGTGTTGTAAACATTGCAGGCTTTTGACAATTTCAAGGACGTATGAGATGCTGCTTTACATCACCTGCTTGACTCTAAATAACAGGTTGACACATCTAGTTTGCCAACATAAAGGAGGTTTTAGAAGTTAAAAAGGCACTTATTTCCCTCGGGAGTCTGTAGAGAACAGAAACAGACTGGCTGTTCTTAAGCGTATCTATTCTGAGTATAGGCTATTAAAATGGTTTGTCAGAGGTGACGGAAAGACCAGCTCTGTTGCCAGGGGTAACTGAAGCTAGTGGGACATGAACGCTTGACTTCAGCAGCTACGGCAGCGGTTGATAACTAACAGCTTTGGTCATGCGCCGAGAGGTAATCGTTTCTGGGGCTATAACCTGCCACAAAGTATGAATAGCTTATGTTGATGGGGTTGGGCGCTCTTTAAAACTCTGTCCTGGTGGAGACAATAACACACAATAATGAAGCAAGCAGGTCTAAGTCCATTATCTGGTACTTGACCTATTTATCACTTTTAATCTGTGAACAGGCAGCACTTCGGGCAGTGAGAGTCCTCAGCCATCCCCAAAGGCAGTGTGTATATATGATTTACATTTCCACATTGAGATTATTACAATCCTCTGGTCTGTGATTCAGAAAATCCCATTTGTATATAGTTGTAAATAGCTCAATTGTAACTTTAAAAAAAAATAATAATAAAAAGGCAGTAAAGAAATGCTGTGCTAAAAGATTTTTTACAAAACATGCAGGAAAATACAGAGCTTGTACAAGTTCTTGCACATACTGAAATTTTTCACGTTAGAAAACACCCTTCTCATTCAATAAAAAAATAGTTTTTTTGGGCCCACATGCAGAATACTAAGTGTAGTTGAAACCTAGGATAGTTGGTGGGAAGACAGATGAAACTGTTGTAGAAGAAATGCTGTAAAATAAATTCCAACATGTTTTAACAGCACAACACTCGATATCTGCAGCTGGAATTAAAGCGAAATAGTTGAGAGCAAAAAATATTGTCAAAATGGTCCAGTCAAAGTCTGACCTGAATCAAGCTGAAATCCTATTGCAAGACTTGATAAGTGATTTCAAGTCTCCTATCCCATTCATAAAGTGATGAATATCCACAAATGTGAGCAGGTGGATTTATAAAGTATTGATATAGGGGATTAAATACAAATGCAAAACATACTTTCCTGTTTTAAAAGCTTCACTTCACAATTATAAATTAATTTGGGTTATCAAATTCTAATATCTATGATACAATATCCAAATAAAATACCTTGAACTGTGTGGTTGCAACAAGTTAAAAGGCTCTGTACTACTAAAAGTATGCAAGAGCATTAACTTAAATTATTTTCTTCATTAATATTTTTTCAGGTTTTGACCGTCAGATATTGTGGAAAACAAAGTTGTGCTACAGCCAACATCCTGCTTTTTGTCTGTAGTATTTTGACAAGTGTATATTTTCAGCAACTCTGTCTATGGCTAACGCTCCTTTAACCCGCTCATCCTATATTTGCACTCCCTCCTTCTAACTTACACTTTCCCTGCCCCACTTCCACAGTGCCAGACTCTGCCAAGCTCGACCCCACCCCTCCTCTTCTCCCCGCCAACCCCGGTGCCATCCCACTCGTACCCCAAAGCAGTGGAAATGGGAAGCGCGCCCCCTCCGGATGCCAGCCGCAGACTTTGCTCCAGCAGCAGCAGCAGCAGCGCTACCTGCCCAGAGAGGTGCCACCGCGCTTCCGCCAGCAGGAGCAGAAGCAGCTGTTGAAGAGGGGCCAGCCTCTGCCTCCCGGGACCCTGCCTCTCCTTACCACGGGATATCCCGACACTAGTGAATCTGCAGCATCAACAGTAGCCATAAACCCCTCTCCATCCTGTACCTCCTCCTCCTCAGCCAGCTTGCCCACAGGTCAGCAGAGACACTTGACAACTCTCCACTTCTGCTATTAGTAAATACTGCATAAGCTTGCAGAATGATGCTTGCTGTATAAGAATGGAATATTGCTCTGAATTGCTGCAATTTCTTTTCATTATGAGAGGACGTGGAATAAAATCTTTGCAGTTCTTAAAGCTGTCATTATAAACCTTGTTTCTAAAATGTTTACATTTCTAGACAAAAATAACATTTAAAATATTTTTTTAAGTGAATATTAAAATAAATTTTAATTAATTTAAAATTAAATACGTGCCAGCTACTTAAAACTTTACACACATTTTTGCTTAATATTTTTTTGGGATAACAAAAAAAAAGCAAATTTCTTTTAAAGGTTTCATGGTCATCTATTATTAGTTTGGTAAGAGCAGAAATATAAAATATTCTAAAATCTTCAAACTTTTTTTGTTCTTTTTAAAAGAATTAACACAGTTACACATGAAAGATTTCTAGTATCATATGAGTAAAATTTTAACAGATTTATAGCTAAATCACACACATATAAGAGAATTAATTGAATATTCTTTTAAAACTTCTTAAAATCCCCCTTTTTGTAAGCCTTTTTTAAATAGCATGCATTTATATAATGAAAGATTTGTGCTTTACATATCTGTGAACTTAAGTTCACACATTTCATTAGCTGAAGACAGTGACTGATTTTCTGCTTCTTTGATTAGTCTTCTGTGCTCCAAGCTGGGTTTTTGAAAGCTACATTAAATTTCCAACTATTCCCACGTAATACACATAACTTTGAGCTTTTTATTTATTTCTAAACAACTATCTAACTGTTAATTGGCACATAAATCTGCAAAACATCTTCAGTAAATTCACATCTTGCAGTGTTGAGGTACTGTGCGCACTGAAAAGTTTGAGGAAACGGCAGGCTAATGCTAGCTCCCCTCTGCTTTCTTTTGACGGTTTGGCATCGCAGCGTGTTTGTTTTTTGTGGTTCCTGTCTGTCATTTGTGGATAAACGTCAAAGTGAGAGTTTTTTTTTTTCTCTTTTGTAAACTAAGCTCTTTGTTTTGAACGTCATATTTAATATCTACCATCAGAGCACGGCTGTACGCAGGTGTCTCCCAGACGGCTGTTGGTCTGCAGCGGAGCCTCATCTGAGTTGGTCACTTTAATTGCCACTTTATGAGTTTGTTCCTCTTCTGCTGATAATGGAATTAGCAGCAGTCTAGCCGTTGCTCAGATACTTTACTGCAAAAATATCTGAGCAACAGATTATAACAGCGGAGCAGAATATTTCAGTGCAGACAATGTGACTTAGGGGTTTAACTTTTACTTTTACCTGCATTTTGACAGTAGTTTGTGCTAATTTCTTTCCCTGATGATGCATTTTTGTTCCTTAGATTAAACTCTCACATTTTGACAGTAGTGACTCTCTGTTGATATGTGGTCTCTTTCTATTTAACTTTGCTGGGGGTTTTTTTTCTTGGACTACATCTGCTGTGCCATGTGTTATGTTTTAGTTTTGTTTACCACTCTGTCTCTGGTTTTGTTCTTGTTAAACTCTGCAGAAACATTTGGATCACAGGTGCTGCTGGCCACTGTTTATTCCTCACTTTGCCAGGCTGGGATTTAGAAACGGGGATTGAAGTAGATGAAAAGTAAACACAGCTGGCTATTTTTTTCTCTCTGTGTGTTTTCCTTCCTGTTGCTTTCATGCTTTTCCAAGTGATAATAGTCAATTATTTACCAATAATTATCTGGTGTTGATGAAGATCCTTCAGGGCCTTTTGTGTCATGTGAGTGATGCAGCTTAATTCTCTATAACTGTCTCTGGGCATCACTCAGCTCCTCCTCTGATTCTGTGAATGCAGATTTATTTACATGGCGATGAAATGTTTACCCTCTCGTCGTCTCTCTCTCCCCTCCTCCTCCTTCCTCTGATTAACACCCTCGCACTGTGCTCTGAGCTTCAGTGTTTCCTGTTTGGGAGGAGGAGCGATACGGAACGAGCTACTTGGCCCGCTGCCTCGGCGAGACCGAGAGAAGCAGAGAAAGAAGTAGGGAGCCAGAGTGGCAGAGGTCCAGGTCTGTGGGCTGAAGTGACTCATAGCTTACGGTAAAAGCTGCTGCTTTTCTCCGCCCCTCTCTGGCAGCCCAACTCGGCTCTGCTTTTGCTCTCTCTGCGTCTTTGAACCGACGTGTTGCATTGGGATAGAGAGAAGTCTACTTTCCTGACTAGAGACCGACAGTGAGGAGCTTCCCTCCAGTTTTCAATGAGCCTAACTCTTTCCCACTGCTCGTCCTGAATCAGTCTTATAAGCTTGCTACTGAAAATATGCAGCGTTAGCCCTACAGGTAAATATCGCCTTAGTCACATCCTGGTCACACAGCAGAGAGAAAGATGGCCCTCTCCTCTCTTTGACCTAGTGGTGATATTTAACAGTAGGAACACACTGGCTCCATTCATTGCCCTCCTTTCCACTTTTCTCTCCATCTGCCTGATTCTGTGTTTCATTATCCGCCTACATGTGGTTGTCTTAAAAAGCCAATCTGATATACGTTTTTTGTGTATTTATATGCAAAAAAAAAAAACAACACAAACATTTCCTTTCCTCCTAGATCAGAGGGACTTGTGTGTCAGAGTTTTAATCTGGTGTGAAGGCCTGTGGAGTCTTAGTGTTTTTGCTTGATAATTGAATTACATGCTAAGGATTTTAAATGTTAAATCTTCCCATTTAATTTTAAGACGCAAGGAAATTTTGTTTCTTCCATTTTCTCTGTGTTTTGCAGTGAAGTCATTTCCTTTCGCATGTTAGCTGAACTCTGAATTCTTGGCTCAGTGTTGAGATGTTTGATAGTGTTTGACCTACATGGAAGATGCTTCATTAGATATTGAACACACCAGCTCTATGACAGCGGCAACAGCATTCTACGGGGATGCTTTTTATGTTTAGCAGTGATCAGAGACGTTGTTACAAGAAATGACTTAAGGCTCAGATTGTGGCTCACCTTCCACCAGGTGACCAAGACCTTGTGTCAATGTCCAGATGCTCTGCTGTCCATGATGCTGTCTCTCAGTTATAAATAATTTAAAATGAGTTTTTCTTTCAAAAGTGACGTGAGGAAATGTTTCTCTCATCGTCTTTGTTCAGCAGTGAAGCAGCACGACATTCGTAGCTTCACTTGGACTGGTTTTGTTTAACTCTCAGCTCTTGTCTTAATGTGTTTGTGGCGTTGCTGAAAGGATTTACAGCTAACCGCCTTTGCATTTGTAAAACGCTTTTGTTTATAGCTTGTAAAATAATTAACGACTTTTATATACCAGTGGGGAGCTGCCGATACAACAGAACAACAAAAAGACTTCTCAGTGTAAACATGCCTCGATGTGTGCAAGAGCTGTGCCGCTAATGTGTTAATAGCTTGTCTGGTGGAGAAGAGGGTACATGCACGATAGACTTGATGTACTCTTTAAGTCTGCTGATCGTGGCATAAAAGAGCCTTGGGAATCCCCTCAAAGAGGTCTGGGATGTCTTGTGATGTGATTAAACATCGGCTCTGCGTTAACCACAAGTGTTCGACACTCGCGCTCTCTGTTTTTCTATGTTGGCTGACTTTCTCTCAGCTTTTTCCTCCCTTGACTTTGTCTGCGAAGCCCGGCCGTCTCTGACGCACGCGTTCTCCTCCTCCGTCTCCAATGTATCAAAAAAAAAAAAACTTGCACACTTTCTAGTTGCCCTTAGGGTGGGCATTATTAGTCAGACCGCACATTCCATATTATGCCAATCTTCCTGTGATTCTATACTTTTTTCCAATGTTGCCTTTTTTTTTCCTTTTTTTTTCCTTTTTTTTTTCACTTAGCCAACAATCCATATCCCTGGGCACTTTAATGTTGAGGAGTTATAAAAGAAGCTAATTGTAAACTTGAATGCTGAGGACGGCCCTTGAGGAGAGAAAGAATACAGAGAGGAGAACATGAATCCAGATGTCTGAGTTGTGTAGTTACAGCATATCCCTCTGTTATACTTTGGATTTTTCTTAATGTTATGATGAGACTCTATTAAGGTCAAACAGAATATACTAAAACTGAACGTATAGAAAAATTTCTTCTATAAAGAATGCATAGGATTTTTCATTGGACTTTGTCACATTCAAAACACACATTTTAATGTAATCTTTAAATTAGAAATTGCTTCCCATTGGGAAGTGGAAAGAAAAGGACACAGTATTTTCAAATTGTTTACAAATAAAAGTATAAAAAGTGCAGACATTTATATTCATCCTCTTTTTAACTTGGCAGCAGTTTTGTAAAACCTGCAAAAGCCTTGAAACCTGGACATAGGTTCACCTTTAACGAGGACCTTAAACATACAACTAACACTGTAATATAATTGTCTATATCATATTATCTTCATGTGAGCCATCAAAGTCTAGACAAAAATCAAATTCAAAATCTGTTGTAACACCTGTAAATTGCAGTTCACCTTCTCTTTCCATGAAGTCCAGTTCAGCTTGAATCATTTTACAAAGGAATGGGCAGAAATTTCTGTCTTCACATGCGTAAAGCGGGTAGAGACCAATAGGCTTGCAGTTGTAAATGCAGGGAAAGGTGCAATTACAACACTAATAAAAAATAAAAAAAAAGCATTAGCAGTATTTTGACAAAGTTGCTGTTGTACTGCCTTCAGTTTTAATGGTAAATTGTAACGGGTTAGCCCGCTTCAAAGAACTGCGGCAGCAATTTAGTGTTAAATATGGGCTTCACTTTACGGCTCCCGACCTCAACCACAATAGTAATTTTAACTCATTCATGCATGTAAGCTGTTATACTTCATATTTCAGCAAGTGACTTGTGTGTTGTGATGTTGCTTTACGATCAAATCAAGCCATCCTTAAAAGGTCACATTTTGATTGATCATTAGGGGGACTGCAGTACATCAACACAATGTGAACTTTCTCATCATCAGACAAAGAGGCAGTACATTGTTTTGGGAGTTTTCTATGTTCCCATCCAGGAGGATGTTCATCTGGCAGGCGGCATGCATTGTCAGCTCTGTACCATCTAGTCTCTCTGCCCTTCGGGGACTTCATTAAGCCAGGAACTGTACAGCTGAGGCCCTTACTGTCCCTCTAGATTATTTCCTACTTCTGTTTCCAAATATCTATCTCTGGCTTTCATTTTTTTAAATCTTGTAGCGCTTTCTATCATACTCAACTACCATTCTCCCTCCACTATATATATATATATATATATATATAGATATATATATATATATATATATATATATATATATATATATATATATATATATATATATATATATATATATATATATATATATATAGATATAGATATATATATATATATATATATATATATATATAGATATAGATATATATATAGATATATATATATATATATAGATATAGATATATATATAGATATATATATATATTGTGAACATTTCAGCCAAAACAATCCTGGAGAGCAATTCTTTAAGATTATTCTATGAAGTATAAATCAGTGCAATTATTGCTGCCTGTTGTATAAAATAAACGTAATTTCTACATTATTTTTTAGTTGTTTTTGATTTGTAAATAAAACATGACAAAAAGCCCCACATCTTAAACTGCAACCAAAAATGGGGAAAAAGCAACAAAACATACATTTCAAGTAAGCCATATGTTTGTTGTCTTCATACTTCAGGGAACGTCTAACAATAAAATATCTTCTCGATTCAATTAATCTATAGTAATAATTGCAGCAGTAATTTAAAAAAGTCTAAAACAACTGGATCTCTGAATAACAGGCCTGTAGGGTGATCTCTATTTGTCTGGAAGTTATGAACACTGAGTACGATATGAAAAAATGTAGAAGAAAACACTGTTAAGCAGCTGTAACAAAGAGGTGATGATGCCATGCATCTGGACATCTAAAGAAAAAATCGCATTGATTGTGCAAAAAACACTGACAATGAGGTATCAGTGTTTCACATAGAAAATGATCCAAAACACATGACCAAATCAAAACAGAACAGACTGACCATGGGTCCAGAATCTGATCATGCTTTTGTTTCCATAGTGCAACCACAGCCACAATAGGACCCTGTTTTCCAACAAACATTGACATATTGTTGTGTTGTGAGGATGCCAGGATAATTTGTAAACAATAGCAGCGTTGATCCAGTGGCCCCTGCTCTCCTTCTCTTACCAGCCTGCATGTCCTCCTCCTATCCACACCACCCATTTTTTTAGTACTTCTCTTTTTTTGTCTGTTTCCTTGCAGCTCTACTGCCTTATTTGTAATCTGCTCACAGATACCCAAAATGTTAATGTGAGTTATGTTGAGATTACATCATTGTAAAGCAGATTTTTCCTTTTAAAATCTCAGTGTAGCCTCACTTCATGTTTGATATATGCTTTATATATATGATATATGCTTTTCCATAAGCAAGCATGTGCAAATGCAAGAAAACAAAACTCCCAAATCCACAGTGGGCTTTTAAGAGGCTTCACTTGCCGTCATTTGGCTGCTGCTGCTGCTGTACAAGAGGTTTTCCATTGTGGGCGACAGTGCTAATTGCAGACAGAGCCAAATATTTAGTCACTGACAGTGTTGAATGGATGAAAGATATGAGGGGAAGCCTGGAGAGGTACAAGTGTCCTCTTCTGTGTTTTCTTTTTATTTGATTGAGAGTACTTTATGAAGTCTAACCCGTTCCTCTCCAACAATCCCTTTCCCTCCCCCAACCAGTTATGTTTCATTGCTTTTCCAGAAAGGGAGAATATCCTCCGTCAGGACAGGAATAGAACGCGATATAAATAAAGCCAGAGGGAGTCAATAGAAGAGGACAGACCCAGCCAAAGCTGTGTTAGTGGGAGGGACGTAGCGAGACGGGTGAGGGAGGAAGGAAGGTGTGGAGGAGGTGGGATGGGGGTTGTTTCATGCCGCGCAAGAGCTGTGCAACTTCTTGGCAGCATTTCAGAAATGAGCCTCAGAAGCTTGGCGAGCCGAGCAGACATATTGAGACAAGGATGGTCGCTGCGTTGCACAAAACCTAGCTCTTTGCAGGATGGTTGGGAGGCACCTCTCCACAGGTATTTTACTGCTGTCTGTCCTCTTTTTTTTCCCCTGTCTGTCTTTTTCTCTTCTATCCATCTTTCTGCGTTGTTTTGGGAGCTTGTATCTACGTACAGTCTGAATGATTACTTTTTACCATTTCAGCTGCAGCGACAGTGCATTTCAAGTGTGCAGTGAGTGTTGTGTTGCTGCGTGTTGCGTTTATCATTGCGAGCGAGATGTGTGTTTTCGAGGCAGTAGTGGAGCTGCAGACAGTAGATCAGAGGCTTTTTGGCTCTTATTCAGTACTGAGAAAATGGCGGTCCTGCACTTTACAGCAGAGAGAGACGCTACAGAACGACAGCGCTGTGTGTCAGAAACACAGTGCCCTGTTTCCCTCCTCCCTCCCTGCTCTCTCACCATATCCTCTCTCCCTTTTATGTAGTGGCGAGCATTGTGGTAAGCTTGAAAACAGGAGGTGCCACACAAATATTGTCACTTCCCTCATGTAGTTGTGACATAGTTGTCGTATTTGCATCCAGTCTATGTGTACATGTGAGGGGGTATGTAAACAAGAATCAATGCAGCACGAGGAACAGTTGTAATCAGGCAGTAATGCTGCACTACCTTCACAGTCATAGTCCCCGATGTTCTGTAATGGTAAAAGCATGACTTTGTTAGAGCGGTTTTACAGAGGGGTAAAGGCACATAAAAAGACAGGAGTTGATATTGTTCCAATGCAGCAAAGTAGTCATGCTTTATGCTAAGTAGTGGTCATGTTTGTTGAAGTTTGAAGTTATTAAGCTAGAGATGACCAAGCTGTAGGAACTCAGCCTTGATTGAATCTGAGCTGGTGTTCAAATATTAAAGCTGTTCTGTGGTGAAATGTGTAACACAAAAACAAACTACGATATCTGCCTTGCACTGTGATCAACTTTATTTTGAAATAAAATCTGCAAATCTGACTTTGAAACAAATATGTGACTAATGCACTGTAACTTGAAGTAAAACATATGTTTAAAAGTGATTCTCTAGAATTGCTCAATACTTGCACCGTAACAGTCATTGCTGATCAACAGATTTTTAACCCAGATGGTTTCTATTTCAACCAGTAGGTTTTTGTAGTTTGCTTAGATACACAGACACAAAAACATTTGTTGCCACTTGCACTTAGTATTTGGAAAACCTTAGAAACATTGAAAACTCAGATGTTGAAATATTTGATGTCACCATATTTATTCAGTGTGGGGGAAAATCTTATGTCAGGAAACCATTTTTAATCAAAACACTGATGGCACAGTACATGACAATCAGTGATCAGTTGTCAGTATGTTGATCAACCCCTTCTTAATGAATGAACTTTCATAAAGTTTGAGAATGCATAGTGTTGTGTGATCATTTTTTTTAAATGTTTTTGTTGCTCAATCTCTCTTCTAGAGTCCAGACTCAGAGTCTTTGATCCTCATTTATGTTGTTTTTATCTCAGGTTTTTAACGAGTTATATGTCTGGGGACTCTAATGGCCCCGCAAGGAGGTTAATTTAAGCTATAGTGATCAATATCTGTATTGATTTGGCTATACATCTTGAAACATTATCCTACTTAAAAACACAAAGAAGGTTCCACTCTCTGTTCACTAGTTTATTATGCCATGTAGTCTAACATGATTTCTTGGGTCTTTGGAAGAGAAACAGAGTCACAGATCTTCCACCAGACTTACCAGTGCTTTGGTATTCCTCTTTGTTTGTTCAGACCCAACTGGAGCATTGACTGCTGAAATTTCTGTCTTGGATTCATCTGACCAAATCATGCTCTTCTAGTTAAAGTTAGAAGGGAGTGTAGGGAGCTCTGTATGTTTACGTTTATCATGGTAGGACAAGAAAGGCTTTTCTTGGAATCCCTCCCAAACAATCAGGCATGAAAATTATCTAATGGACGGTATGAAAACCCCTGAGATTCAAATCTTTGATGCACTCTCCAACATCAGGCTTTGGAAAATATTTTTTTACTTTACTTTTCATTCAAAATTCAAACTATAACTTAATATAAATTCTTTAATATGCGTCTTTAAGGAAATACTGAGGATACCAATAATTGTGTCACTGTTGAACTTGTTGAAGGCAGTTATTTATTAACATGTTTCATACTGAATTAATTTACTCCAGTAAAAAATTTGACTTTTTATTTTTAGTTTGAGATTATGGTAATGCAATAAAAAAATATTTTAAATCATTTTACACATCATTAGATGCTTACATTGTTTTTTTAGCCTAAATTATGTGTATGTTATGAAATTGTGAAATCGTGTCTGTCTGCCCTCATTTCTGATCAGTTTTTGTTCTTTTTCTCTTTTCATGTTCACAGTACTGCCCCCGCATAGTGGCCAAGGAACCCAGTATGATAACCCCCCCTGGGGACACCTGCCAGCCAACAGAAGTGCCACAAGTGCTGCATCTTCCACCAGTCCCAGTGGCTGGGATCAACTGATAATTGACCAGAAGGACTCAGAGGCTTGGCCTTCTATTACTCTCAGTCAGAGCCAGGCTTCTCCAGCAGGATGCCCTTTGGACACTGACCCTGGTCACCTGACCACCAGCAGCAGTAGTTCAAGCAGTAGTTGTAGTGCAGTGAGTATGGCCACGGGAGCCAATAGTCAGACAGGCCACTTCGCTGCCAACCACCTTAACAGCAAAGCCAACAGTGGGCCTAGCCCTGTCAATCATACTGGAACCAGCATGCTCTCTAGCCAGGTTGCAACCAATCGCAGTTGGGGATCTGGGCCAGGACCTTCTCATTGCCCTCCTCAGTCCTCAGTGGGTAATGAAGGGAAGTGCGATAGCCCAGTAGGAGGAGGCAGCAGGGGCTGGGGTTCCTCTTCATCGTCCTCCACCACCAACTTTAACTTGAACCTAAACCCTAATGCCAACCCATCTGCATGGCCCGTGTTGGGGCATGATGGAGGAGGCACAGGGGGAGGCAGCTCAGGTGGAGCCAACACCATTTCATCTCCTCAACCTACATCTAATCTCTGTAACCCTCCTGGCCCCCCACCAGCCCAAACCAGTGCCTGTTCTGGAGCCAACAATAACGGCAAGTCTTCTGGGATTGGCAGCGCATGGGGTACCATAATGACTTCTGATGAGTCACACCTCACTCCATCCACGAATGTGTCTTTCAGTTCTGAACCTCAAAACCTTAAAACTGATGGACCAAATCAGACTAAAAAACAAGAACCTCCTAGCCCGATTCAAAACTTGTCTGGTTGGGGCAGCTCACCTGTAGGCTTGGGTTCTATGGGACAGCCTCAACCAGGGGGTTCACAGGTCAACGGAGAAGATGGCAACTCTTTGTGGGGTAATGGTGGCAATTCAAAGCCAACTTCGTCAAAGGAAGGACCTGGCTGGGATTCTGCTTGGGGCAATGTGGGAGGTGGAACCGTAAAGTCTGGAGGCTGGAGTGAACAGTCCAGTGGAGACTGGGGGAAACAGCATAGCGAAGAGGCCCAGGGAGGCTGGGATGCGCCCAGCTCTCCTCCCCAGGATTCACAAACCAATACTTGGAACAGAGCTGTGAGCACAGCTGGTGCCAGCGAAGGGAGCAGTGACAGCATGGAAGGATACCCCCAACGGAGAGATTGCCCAACCAGAGAAAAAACAGTTCCTCTGATACCTGCCCAGGATCTGGACCCCAGGGTGCTGTGCAACACTGGCTGGGGTCAGACTCCTGTTCGCCAGCACACAACCTGGGACATGGACGATTCTAAACGCAAGAATGACGCTGGCACTGATTCATGGGGCTCTGGGCCTACAGCTCCAAGCAATGTCCAGGGACCCTCAAACACTAACACGGGCCCTGCTCCAAGGTCTGACTCTGGTAACAAAAATGATGTGCCTGGTTCACAGGGACCTTCTGGTTGGGGTGGAAGCATGGCTGCTTCACATGCGCCCAGTTCCGGTTGGGGAGACACACCCTCCAACGTAAAGCACCCAGTAGGGCCTAGTGGATGGGGTAACCCTTCAACAGGAGGCCCTTCTAACAGCATACCCAAGAACGGGGCTCAATCTTGGGGGGAGGAGAAATCATCTGGCTGGGATGATTCACAAGGCAAGTCAACATCCCAGAGCTGGGGAGAGCAGCCCAAAACATCCAACTCCTGGGGCAGCAGTGGAGGAAGCAATAACACTGGGGACTGGGGAGAACCAGAAGAGAGTAAAAAGAGCTCCTCTGGCCCTGACTGGAAAGGAGAATCAGGAAACTGGAAGGAAAACAAACGAGATTGGGGAATGTCTTCTTCAGGACATGGAGGTTCTGGAGCTGGAAACAGCGGAGGCTGGGCTGACTCTGCACCACAGCGCCCATGTGGTCCTCCTCAAGGCTGGATGGGCAAGCCTCAGGATGGGCCCAGCAGTAATAGCGGAGGAGGGACTATGGGCTCTTGGGGTGGTCCCGGCTCTGTGAAGCAGGGTGCATCCTGGGGAGGTGGTAAGAAAGAACCCTCAAATGAGGCGACAGGCTGGGAAGAGCCCTCTCCGCCTTCCATCCGTCGCAAGATGGAGATTGATGACGGGACCTCAGCCTGGGGCGACCCCGGTACCTACAATAAAGCAGTCAACCTGTGGGACAGGAACAACCCAGGGATGGTCCAGGCTAAAGTTACCACAGGAGGTAGTAACCCTCCAGGTCCTAGCAATAACCATCCCCACGCTCACAATCACTCCTATCATGGGCCGCCTGCACCTTTACAGAACCATAGCCAAAACGCTCAAAACCCAGGCCCTGCCAGTGGGGCCGTAGATCCTTCAGTGCAACACCAGTCTGGAACATCTCACATCAGGGGTCCTCTGATAGCTCAAGGTAAGATAAACTATTGATAAAATTTTACAATAGCTACAGTGAAACCTGGCTGGAATCACTAAGTCAGTGTATTTGTTCTGAAATATTCCAGAATTGAAGTCTCTTCTTTTTCACTCTTTGAAGTGTCAAACATAAAAGCTGTTCAGGTAGTTAGCACAGTGCACCCTTAAGCTCCAATCTGTTGATCCACTTAAGGTAAAATCTTGACCTAGTTTGTACCGTTTGGATTTATTCCTAATCGGCGAGGCTCTGGTAACTCCGGCCATCCAGCCAGCTCCTCACAATGGAGAACATGACTTCAGCGGTGGCTTTGGCAAGCAGAGACTGTGCAGAAAAAGGGTTTACAATAATGCCATGTGAAAATATACCACAAACAGTTTGATTCAAATCAGAAGTGATTATTTGGAAGCCACCATCTGTCAGTAATTGAGCTGAAGGAGGTGGCGCAAGCCCCCAGGCATCTAGTAAGGGCAGATGCCCCCTGCTGTTCCCCTTTAGTACTTACCTGCTGTTACTGCTGGTAAATAAACCTCATACCAAGCATTTTTATTTGTTTCTTAACATGACGTGAATTAAAAATAAGGAACAATAACTTTTATGTTCATCACAAAGTGTCGGATTAAAATAAGAAAATGTAAATCTTTTAGATCTGTGTACAGTAGTTTCTGGCAGGTCCTACCAGAAGGTTGGATGTTAACTATAATTTTGGAGCAGCTTTTAGGACCTGACCTTTTCCTAGTGGGAGAGCTAAGTTGAGCCTGGCATTGCTGCAGGCGTAGTGGCAGCACTGTTCTTTTCATGCCAAAACTCACTGGGATGAGCCAGATCCTAAATGGACCCTGCCTACTTCTATCCACAGTCCTGCTCAGCCAAGCCACCTTCTACCTCCCTCCCTGCCTGCATAGCTGGCACTACTATCTAAGCATATGATAAACGTCTGACAGACTTGTTTGTGTTTTGTAAAACACTGTTAGAACCCATTCTCCTAAAATGATTTAACGTTGTTCTTTATTTTATTTTATACACTAGTGAGTTGATCCCCTTGGGATAGTTTACCGTATTTATCCTAGGAGTCATAAGGCACAAAAAACATAAAAATACAGCAACCATGAAAAAATACTATATCTATAGGCACTTGCATTGATCAAAAGCAAGAGGGGGTAGCCAGTAGACAATACATGATCCTGTTGAAAAATACATGTGAAAGTAAAGGTTTTTTTTTTTCCTGGAGCACTATTCAAAACATATTTTACAAAGTGCTTTACATAAAATACTAAACAAAACAACCAGCAAATAGAAATCAAGTTGTAAAACAGTGAAAGACTGCAGACAGACCCAAGAACCAAGCACGGTTCTGTCAAATATTTAGATAAAACTATTTGCAATAAAAACTTTTAACTTAATAATTGTTTCAATCTTTGCACGAGAGTCTGATATTTACCTTAGCCAAACAATAGCTCATTGCCCAGATTCAAATACAGTCACTCATGCTACAATTTTAGGAATGCACAACATATAGGCACTAACATTGATAATGCTTATTTTATTTGACATATCTGTACTGGTCTGAGAAATAAAACTGAACTTATTATAACAACTGATATGTATTGTCAGCTTGTTGCCGTTTGTTTCTGGATAGGGTGTGGTATTTGTTTGGTCATGTGATAGTGACACAGCCCAGGACTGCAGGGGAAGTTTAATTGAAGTACAGAAGCAGTGGTGAAGTCAGAGTTGTGATTGTTTTTTTCTCTCAAGGTGTCAGTAGGGTAGTAAAATATATATGATATTGTTAAATGTCAGTTATCAGCCCTAATTGCAAAATAAAATCAGATAGTGATAGCTACATTTTCATATTGGTGCATCCCTAAATAATTTAATATAAAATGATTAACAAAAAAGTCTCATTTGTCACCCACACTTTCAGACTTATGAGAAATACTCAAATCTGCTCAAATCTCTGTGGATGCAAAAGATGTTTCCTGGATACGAGTCGTCTTTGAGGTTTTCACATTGACAAGCTGCTGTCCTTGTGCGACCTTCAGGTTGGGGAGAGCTTTCCAGCTCCCACACAAAATCTGAAAGCTCTTGGGGAGAACCGGCACCCTCTCCAGTCAGCCTGGATAATGGCACATCTGCTTGGGGCAAACCGAGCGGCGGCGCCGGAGGCTGGGGAGATGGCAACCCAGACAACTATGGCAGGAGCAACCCAGCGATGACAGCAGCGCCTGGCAAACCTGGTAAAAATAAAATGGCTCCTACTTTATATTTCTAAAGAATAATCTGCTCCTCTGCTGACTCACTGCAAGAAAAGCAAGAGTTTTTTTTTGTGTGATGAGTCAAGGACATCAATATGACAGGGGTACAACCCGTTGGATTCCACACATTGAGCTACAGTGACCCCTAGTGGCTTTTATTCTTACGCTACTGCCGTACTATTAAATTCTACCAGTGCATTTTGTTTCGCAAGTAATTTCACACGTGTAATGTGTCTTGTCATACACTTCATGTATTTTTTTTCCTTTTGTGTACTTTGTAGCCTCCAAACCTATGCAAGATGGGTGGGGAGGAGGAGGTGATGAGCTCAGCCTTTCAGGGGGTCAGTGGGACTCTGAGGAGGGAGACATGTGGAACAGCACAGCCTCCCAGGAGAGCAACTCTTCCTGTAACTCCTGGGGCAATGCATCCAAAAAAGGCCCACAGAAAGTACGAAGCTTTTATTACAAAGATGTTTTTATGTAATAATGTTTCTCTCGAAGTGACGTATTTTATTCTTTTAACATCTAGCAAACATCCTCTCTAAATCTGTTTTTATGCGCTTTTGTAATATCACAATTACACAGCGTTCATATGCTAATACGTTTCTGTTCATGTATTTCCTCAGGTAAAGATCCCAGGGAAACAGGAAGATGCCTGGATCATGAAACAGCTCATCAAACAGCTCACAGACATGGGCTTCCCTGTGAGTTCAGTCATTTAGGTTCACTTTCTAAAGCTGTCAGAAAGTGTAACGTTTTCTCTCTCCCAGCATTTCTTGAGTGGCTGAAATTTATTCAACAGTACATGAAATAAGCCTGAAAAATGTGAATACAGTGGCCTTACATTTTGAGGCATTATAACTATTAAATTAGTGTATTTTATTTGGGATTTTAGATGATGGATCAATGAAAAGTAATCCATAATTTTGAAATGAAAGAAAAAAAACACATGGTCTTTTTCAAGTAAGAATCTGGAAATTGTGGCATGCATTTGTATTCCGCTCCACTTCTTCTTATGCTTCTAAATAAAAACCAGGACAACTAAATGCTTTAAGAAACCTGCGAGTGAGCTGAAGTATGTGTGTAATTTAATCTCTGCCAAAGTAGTGGCAAAGATCCATACCTCAAATGGGAGAATCTCTTGAGAGGACAGCTATTAGTCATGTACCGCTAAAACGTTTCATTATAGAAACACTGCCTGAAGACAAAATCATTGCTGAAAGAAAGCCATAAGAAGTCCTGTTTACAGTTTTCTGAGACACAGTAAACTTATAGAAGATGCTCTGATCGAACGAGACCAAAGTAAATAGAAAACTAACTATGGAACATGGCAATGGCAGCATCATGCAGTGGAGATGCTTTTCATTGAGTTTGAGAGGGAGGTTCACCTTCACCAGGAATGAGCCTAAACATGCAGCTGGATTTACAGTAGAGATTTTTACCAACCACCACTTCAAACACGTTCTTCTTTGTGTATCACTGCAAGTACCATCACTATGTTGCAAATGTATATTTTATAGTCCATGTTGGACTTAGAAGTCTGCTTTGGTGAAAGGCATCTACTTTTACCTTTTCACATAGTCTTTCTTTTGTATTTCCTCTCTGAGCGTAAAGGTGCTTAATTCTGTGGACAAATACAGTTCACAATCCCATCAGCCACACCTGCATGGTGGTGGATTAATAGGAAAGTTTCCTTTACTTCTTATCTATATGTTTCTTATGAATTAAAAGACATGTTACTGTTGTTGTGGTGCTTGTAAAATATCGTATTTAATGATGTGATGTTTGGTGTGGAAAGCTTGAGCTTTACTGGTTTAGATTAAACCAGTTTAATACATACAGAAACTACGTATAGTTTCTGTATGTATTATTTTTTTTGCCACAACATAATTATGCCCTTTCTGTTGGTCTGTCGCTTACAATTCGAATCAATTACATTGAAGTTTGTGGTTGTAGCAAAAAATTTAAACCAGTGTGGATAAATTTGCAACGTACTGCAAGGGTGACACGACCGCTCATTTGTCGGATGTTTTTTTGCGCAAACAAGCGCAGCTTAGTGCCGCGTCGGCGTGTGCTTCATTTCAGTGCTTACGACATTGAAGTGGTTCATGTGGTTGTGTCGCAGCTGCAGCACTGATGGTTTGTGTTTTTTATTTCCAGAGGGATCCAGCAGAGGAGGCTTTGAAGAGCAACAATATGAACTTGGATCAGGCCATGAGTGCCCTGCTGGAGAAGAAGACAGAGCTTGACAAGCGTGGGATCGGGACTGGCGGCCACGACTACAACAACGGGCTCATCAACAAGCCCATGAGTTGCCCTCGGCCTCCACTTCTCTCCAAAGACCCCTCAACAGACCCTCGCCTGCCCTTCATTGATAAGGTGATTGACATTAATATATGTGTAAATCCGAAGGTAACTCGAGTGGAAATGATTGTGGAAAGAAATTAGGGATCATGCTGACAGGCTGTGTTGGTTTTTCCAGCAGATGCAGAGTGGAATGTTTGGTGGTGGTGGAGCAGCACAAACCCGGGCCATGCAGCAGCCGCAGCCGCCTCCTCAGCCACCAGTGCCGCCTCTCAGCTCCTCTCAGCCTAGTCTACGTGCGCAAGTGCCTCAGTTTCTCTCCCCTCAGGTATGTTTACACTTAGGAAAAAATATTTACTCCTATATGTAGCCTCTCTTTACATGTGCTGTAGAGTATGAAAGTTTTTCAAGGAAAATATTCAAAGTTGGCACTGGTGCCTTTTTAGCATTATCAAATCCCAACGTGGCAGTTTAATTGAGTCTTGTATGTCTATTGTGCCGCCACAGGTTCAAGCACAGCTCTTACAGTTTGCAGCAAAAAACATTGGTCTGAATCCTGCACTTTTAACCTCACCAATAAACCCTCAACATATGACCCTTCTGAATCAACTTTACCAGCTGCAACTGGTGAGACCTTCAGCTTAATCTGTTTTTATTAGATATATCAGAGTGTTATCCAGTCATTCTTGAAGACTTCCCTTCGAGCTGTTCTTTGTTCTTATGAGGGTAAATATTTCAAATCTTTAGAGAGTTTAACCATCTTGTCACCTTCTCCACAGGCATATCAGCGTTTACAAATTCAACAGCAAATGTTGCAGGCACAGCGCAATGTTTCTGGCCCCATTCGACAACAAGAGCAGCAAGTGAGATTTCCTCTAAGCTTCTATTTCTTTCTTCCACTTCTAATCACAGAAAAAAATCAGCGTGCGGGAGGAAATGTTGCACTATTCTTGTGTTAGTTGTAACTGTTGTTTCTGTTGCATCCTAATCCCAGGTTGCACGTACAATCAATAACATGCAGCAGCAGATCCAACAACACCAGCGTCAGCTGGCCCAGGCTCTGCTGATGAAACAGCAGCAACAGCAGCAGCCGTCCCACTCTGGCCTGCATCCTGGGGCCAAATCCTCCCTGGATTCATATCCGGGTCACCCCCAGACTCCAGTCCTACCTGACCTGCAGACCAAAGAGCCGCAGTCAACTCCCAACACGTACAGCCCCTACGCTCTCTGTAAGTGTTTGAATGTGATTTTAAGAGAATTTGTGCTTTTACTGCATCTCTCATGTGATCTTCTTGTGCCTCCAGCTGGACTGAATCCAAACATGAATCCAAACTGTATTGATGTGGGAAGCCTTCCTATGAAGGACCCACCGCTACCGCAGTCCCGGCTGTCACAGTGGACACACCCAAACTCCATTGAAAGCCTTTCTGGAAACTCATCTCCTCTCGAGCCCAACCTGGGAAAACATGGTGAGAGGAGAACGGGGAGCTGGTCAGGGTGGGAAAGTTTTTATCAACAAACTCAAAGATGTGTATTTGTTGTCATGTTAGTTTCGGGGTGCCATGTGGTGCAGAGGTCAGAGGTCAACGCAATCCCAAGTTCGACTCCTGTCCTCTGTTCCTTTGCCGCATGTCTTTCCCCCTCTGCCACCGTCCTGGCAGATTACTATAAAATAAAGGCCACTAAAACCAAAAATTAAAAAAAAAAGACAGAAAGACAGTGATAACTCTGCAAAATGGGTGTAAGAAAATGGATGGATGGATGGGTAAAACATGTTTTGACCTTGGTGTTAATTTGGTGAGAGTATTTGGAATACCAACAGTGACATCTGCTGGTGTTAATTTAATATAATTATCAAATTAAGCACAATTTATGTAGATAATATATTTTTTATTTTAAATCACTAAGAGTTGCCCAGAGGAAGAAAATCAAAAGGCCAGGAAAAGGGCAAAAATAATTAGGTTTTTTTTTATCCATTTACAATGAGAAAACAAAAATCTTCAAAATATAACAAAGGAACGAACATTAAATGTATTTATTTGTATGTTTTAGGAGTCCAGCTGATATTTTCCAAATTGGGTAAATTCAAATCTCCATTATAATTCAAGCACAAGTTATTTTAGTTGGTAGAAAGTATATAAATTGTCCAAAAAAAAAAATTGTCCTTCTCTCTAAAGTAAGAGAAGGACAAATTACAGTTCTACAGCATAAATCAAGTTATAAGTCTGCAATTCAATTCTGGTATTTTTAAGCTAATATTTCAAATATTGTTCAGATAAAATCTATTTTTGATTTTTTGAAAACATAGGTTATTGTTTACCTCGGAAGGAACAATCCCAAAACGTTTCAGTTTCTTATATTTCATTCTCTAAATTTCTCACATGGCACCTTTATGCATTTCTCAGGTGCCAACCTGGGCCCACCTGGAAAGCCTCCTCAGTTAGACGACTCCTACAACCCCTACAACCTGATATCAAGGTCAGAGTCTCCGACCAGCCCCTTGGTTCCTCCAGAGAGCTGGGGTCAGGGCAAGAACAGCAGCGACAAGATGGCCAATGGGACAAATATCAACTGGCCTCCAGGTTGGTGACAGCTTGTGGATAACAGTGCCGTTTTATAGTCCACGTCAGTTTGGAAGCTTCTTGTTTAATAAACATGAAAAGTAGTTACAAAAGTTTCTTTTTGTGCTCATTTTTTTTTTGCTGTATGTGTTGCATTGCTTCAGAGTTTTGTCCTGGTGTACCCTGGAAGGGTCTGCAGAACATCGACCCTGAGACCGACCCCAACGTGACCCCAGGCAGCGTCCCCAGCGGACCTACGATCAACACCAACATCCAAGATGTCAACCGTTACCTGCTCCGGGACAGAAGTGGAGGTAAGACCAAAGGTCAGGGTGGTTCTTGAAGTTTAAATAATAAAAAAAACAAGTCTTTGCTAAAGCTTGAAAAATGTTTTTGTCCTAATCCGAGGGCACCCTTTTGAATGTTTTCTGCAACCTTTTTAATAGGCGTTAATACGTGTTGAGGAGAAACCAAAAACTTTACATTCAGCGGCTTCTTTCAGAAATCCTGCTTCTTCTCTTTTGTGTTCTTCATTTTCCTACTTTTAACTTCTGCTATATCCATTGTCACTTGCAAGTTGATGCTTCTCTGATCACCATTTTTAGTGTGTTTTTTTATTTATTTATTTATTTATTTTTCTCTATACCATTTTCTCTCTTTGCTACTTTTTCTTTGTGTTTGTCTTTCTGTTTGTGTTGCTGACATCGGCTTAGGCTCCTCTCCCACCTCATCTCAGAGCGAGGCTCTGCCTCCGTCCACCGATTGGCCAGTCAGTGCCTACAGTAGCTCGTTCAGTCTTTCTTCCCCGGAGATGGACGATGCAGGTACATGGCCTATCCACAACCCCCTTTCCTTTTACGTTGCAGTGACTGAATCCCTGCAGGCAGGCATCATTCTCTCCTCTAATATGCCTTGCAGCAGTATTCAGAGATATTTACAAAAGTGGCTTTCATAAAGCCACTTTTGAAAACCTTTAACACAGAAGGATTTTGGCTTTTATGACAAAGTCTGTGTGACAAAAAAGTAACACTGTGCATAAGCCTAAACACACCATCCCTGCCTGGAAGCACGGTGGTGGCAACATCATGCAATGTAAGCTAGTTGATCAGAAACTAAATAATGAGAAATGCAGCACAATCCTGGAAGAAAACTCATCAAATTCTGCAAAATATTGGAGAAACCTTTACCTTTCAATCCAGGCATTGTTGTGCCCATGTTGTGCCCTATTTACAAAAAAAAACAACATCATTGATGTCACCACTACTTGTCAAACATGGCTTCCTCTATCTACAGCAAATTTCTTGTAGTTTTAATCTGAACTAGTATATTACGTGAAACACGTGAAGCAGAGCGGAGTTTAGACTGTATCAGTATTTAATCATGAACGTATTGAAAGTTTTTGTTGTTCCTTTGTTTTTTTCTTTTTTCATTACCTTAATTCTTCCCTTCTTTATGTTCATCCTTACTTCCTTTCCTTCCTTTGTTATCTTGCATTATTCCCATCTTTCCTCCTTTTCTTTTTGTGTCCTTCCTTGTCTCCTACCTCCCTCTCTGCCTTATGTCCTTCCTTGTAGCCTTCTTTCTTGTCTTTACTTTCCTTGTTATTTATTTGTTTCCTTCCTGGGTAACCAATGTCTCCTTTCTTACCTGCTACCATCTGACTTTCCTTCTGTCTGTTCATCCTTCCTTTCTTTTTTTCCCCTCCCCACCAGGGGATCTTTTTGTGGGCTCTAGTGTCCCTTATATGAAAGTAGGCTGACAGGAAATGGGGAAGGAGATGGGGGAAGACATGCGGTAAATGTGGCCGGGTCCGGGAATCGAACCCGCGACGTCCGTGTCGAGGACTCAAGGCCTCCAGACGTGGGTTGCGCTGTCCCCTACGTCACCACACCACACCCCTTCCTTTCTTTCTTGTGCAAATCCTACTTTCACTTGGTACAGTTAATGGATTTTCCATTGTTCTAAACTTGCCAAATGTGGAAGTAAACTTAAAAATGCACTTTACTATTTTTTATTTTTTATTTTAAAATGACATGAAGTATGTTTGGAAAGATCAGCTAGGGAAAAAAATTTGATTTTAAAAATCTCAGTATTACAGCAAGAATTTGATTTTTCACACTTTGAGTCCTGAATTTTTCTCCCAAACCTGTTTTAAATAAAATACTTTCTGTTATCTTTTTCCATATTTTTACACCAAACATTTTATGTGTTTTCACAATGTGTGATAGAAAATGACAACAAGAAAAGATTAACATTAACGTTTCAGAACAACATACCAGTATTCTCCTCATACTATTTCTTATGGGCTACCTGGTAGTACTGGAAGCTATATTTACTCAGAGGTTGGAGTTTACTTTGGACACTTTTAAAGAACGTGACCGTAGCATCCCTCCTTGGGGAGTATTTCTCTTTCAGCCACTTGGTGTTGTAAGCCAACCACCTCCTTCCTCTTCTCCATCCATCCAGGCAAACTGTCAGAAATGAAATCAACCTGGTCTCCAGGTACCATCTCTCACAGCCAGGGGTCTCTGTCCCACGAGCTTTGGAAAGTCCCCCAGGGTCCGCGGAGCAGCACCACGGCTCCTTCCCGCCCCCCACCCGGCCTCACGAACACGAAGCCCTCCTCCACCTGGGGCGGAAGCTCTCTGGGTCTGGCCCAAGGATGGAGCAGCTCTTACACCACAGGTAGCGCTTTACTGACATGTGTTTGGTTCTACTACTCTGCAAAAACACAAAATCTTACGAGTATAGTTTTGTTTCGAGTGCAAATATTGTTGTACACTTGAAATGAGAGAAAACTAAATTACAACTAACTTTGAGCAAGATACAGGGGTTTGCTTTAAAACAATAATTGCTTAATATTGGTTTAAAAAGGTACTAGTTAAGGAATATTAAGCAATTATTTACTTAAAACAAGCTCATATTTGTTGCTTAAAAGTTACTTGTAAGTTAATTTTTGTCTTATTTCAAATGTCCCAAGATATTTCACCAGATCTCACCATTTTATTTATTTTTCCTAAATAAAACAAATATCTATAAACTAAACAAAAAATACTGGGTGATACTTTGTGATTTGCAGTATAGGACTGGTTTAGAGGTTGGTGGTAATAATATATTTAAAAAAACAAGAGAAACAGACATCAAAGTGTTATTCTGTTCCAAAATGTGGAATCTCTCTTGGTTAAATCCTGGAGGTGTACTTATGTTTTTGTGAAGTCATGAAGTGCTCAAAGAGTAAGAGATACTTTTATGTGGCTTCCATCACATTGTTGAGCGTTCAGAGCGGGTGAGTCTAATTTTGAAAATATGAGGATGACTTGTTGTGGTTGAACTTGTCAACTGACGTTTTAGTGACTTTTTATCGACTCCACCCATCCAATTTTAGACTTTTTGGTTTCACAGCAGCCTGAAAAGTATGAAGCTGTGTTTAAACAGACATCTGATTTCTGCTGCTCTCCCTCTCATCGCAGCAGGTACCACATGGAGTACGGACAGCTCCACCAGGACCAGCAGCTGGCTGGTTCTGAGGAACCTAACGCCACAGGTAACCGTTTCCTCCCAGGGTTTCTCCCTTCTCATAATGTAGGAATTGACTCCTCAACCGAGCATACCTTTCTTTTTTCCCTTTTTTCCCCCGTAGATTGACGGTTCCACTCTGCGTACGCTGTGCATGCAGCACGGCCCCCTCATCACATTCCACCTCAACCTGACACAGGGAAACGCTGTGGTTCGCTACAGCTCCAAGGACGAAGCCGCCAAAGCTCAGAAGTCTCTGCACATGTACGTCGCCGACGCTTTAGAGCTTTGCGAGGAGCTCGCCCTAAACAGTTTAACACTTGAATCATCTGTGTCTCCATCCAGGTGTGTGCTGGGGAACACCACCATTCTAGCAGAGTTCGCCGGGGAAGAGGAGGTGAACCGCTTCTTTGCACAGGGCCAGTCGCTCGGTGGGACGACCAGCTGGCAGGCCACTCCGGGAACCAATCAGACCAGGATGGGCGGCTCCGGATCCGGAGTTGCTCATCCCATTGGTCACTCACCCCACTGGAACAACAACAACAACAGCGGCGGCGGTGGCGGCGGCAGCAGCAGCGGGCTCGGAGCAGGCGGAACTAAAACAGGCGGGGAGTTGCTCTGGGGAGGCGTTCAGCAGTATTCCAGCTTGTGGGGACCCCCGAGCGGCGAGGAGGGACGAGTCATGGGGAGCCCCACGCCAATCAATACGCTGCTGCCTGGCGACCTGCTGAGTGGAGAGTCCATGTAGAAGGAAAAACTGACAAAAGAGGAGCAAAAACCTTGCAAATCAGTGTGGAGATAATCAAGTGTGGATGTGAAGACGAGGAGGAGAGACGAGAGGAGGACAAGGCTTCATATTCGCTGCTTGGCTTTGTCCGCCTTCTCTGCTCTTTTTTTTTTTTTTTTTTTTTTTTGCGTGTGTTAAACGGCATTTCAGTCGCAGTTATTTTTGCGTGGGTTTCGGATCCCAGCGTTTCATTTATCAAAGAACAAAGAAAAAAAAACATTTTACAGAAACAAGCGGAGAAGTCGCTGTTTTAAACAAACTGGAGTCAAACTGACATGGCGACAAGCTGCCATCTTTATTCTGGTGGGATCCCTCACTGCCTTTTCAGGCAATCATAATGCACCTCAGAGATCCATGGAGAAAGGCATCATTCCCAAAGTTCTAATAAAACCCTTCAATCGGTGGGTGTCGCACAGTCAGCCGGTCCAGACCCAACATTTGTTTCTGTCAGCACTAATATTAGCCTTAAACTATTTCCTGCCCTGCTATCCACGCTCACTCTTTACTCGGTAAAGAAGCTTATGGAGAACTTGCACACCCTTATTTCTGAGCCAGTGAAACCTGAGTGGAAAGTACATGCTGCTGCAGCTCACGACGTCAGTGCATTTGAGGGTTTTTTTTCTCCACAGTCGGATCAAGTCCCCCCCAACAAACACATCACTCAAAG
Source organism: Gambusia affinis (assembly GCF_019740435.1). Classification (NCBI taxonomy): domain Eukaryota; kingdom Metazoa; phylum Chordata; class Actinopteri; order Cyprinodontiformes; family Poeciliidae; genus Gambusia; species Gambusia affinis. Next base: position 10,912,360 of record NC_057886.1, on the reverse strand, counting down.
GGAATGATGCAACTTTGTTCGCCTTGCTCAAGCCATTTATTTTCGTAGTATTTTTTTATGATTTGTTTTCTTGAACCATTGCAAACAAAGCTTAGAACATGATGTTATTCAAATGTGTCTGTCAACCGTATCTGGTGGGTGGCTGTACATATGATGAGATGAACCACTGCTAATACAAAGGAACTGTAAAAAGACAAACACGATGATGCACCTCAGCCTTTCTATGGGCTCTTTTATTTTTATTATTTTTCATTTTTTTGCAGTTTGGTCTCAGACTGTCTCCGTGACATTTTGGGAGAAATTTAAAAGAAGACCTCAAATTGTTCCTTCCCCCCTCCGCCATGCTCCCACTCCACCTGCAAAACCCACCATTTCAAGCGACGTGCAATATAAGCCACAGACTCTACCGTCCAAGCACCCTACGACTGAGAGCAGACCGTAAGGAAAGAGTGAACTGCGAACACTTTATCTGCCCTCAGAAAGAGAGGAAAAAACTGCCACTACTACCCTTTATCTCCCCTTAGAGAGAGTGTGAACTCAGGAGAGTAGCAAGCTGGTCTTCAACCATTTTCTGTCCAAGACACAAGGACTTCGATACAAAGCACTTCTTCAACCAGCCACCTCTCCATAAGACTTGTGTGTGTGTGATTTTATGTGGGTGTGTGTGTGTGTGTGTTTGTTTGGGAAGAAGGCAACAAACCAAATTCAGAGGAGCTTGTTTTCTTTTCCCCTCACCCAGAAGACAAGATCACTTTTTTTGTCCACATTTGCTTCAGTTTTAAGGAAAAAAAACAAAAGAGGCAAAGACTTGTGAATAGGTGGTCTGTTATAGCACTTAACGAGAGCGCCGCTGCTCCTTATACTCTCAACGCCAACGAACAGAAGAAAGGTGAAGCAACACTGGCAAATAAAAACTGCAAAAAGACTTCAAAGCAATCTGCTCAGTGGCTTCTCTGTGTACTTATTTTTTAACTTGACATGGATGTGAACTTTGTATTTCCTTCTTAAGTCAGTGGGACCAGAGGATGTCAAACACGGTAGCAAAGTGAAGGGAAATGCAAAGAAAACTCAAAGCGCTCATCCTCACCTTCTTCTTCTTTTTTTTTATTATATCAAAGTAAACATCACTGTTAACATTGCAACTTTGAGAACTTTTCACGCCTTGGTGTCTGGGATCGCTCAGCTGGATCCGGCAGGGAGGATTTGCCGTCTCGTCCTTGTTTCTGTGTTTTTCTTCTTGGAGGCCCAGCCAACCGGTGTGATAGTGTGGCCACTGAGTGCCTGCCTGCTGCAGAGAGCAGAGCTGCAGCAGCCCTCACCTTTCCCTCCCCGTCGCCACCTCCTTCGCCTGCCCTCCTCCCTGCTGGTCCCTCCTCTCCCTCCTCCACCTTCGCGCCGGGAGGAGCTCGGAAATTATTCTACTACTGCTACTACGTCAGAGCATGTCCTCAGCAAGCACCACTTCCACTGTCTGTCTTTCTCCTGCAAACATCACTTTAGTCAAAGATCAAAGTTATTTGAGTGTTTTGGGGTTTATCTGATGGTTTATACTTAACTGAATTGCCATGACGCATTTATTTTATTGCTGACGTTGTTGATGACAGTTTCTGATACGCGTGGGTCAGGAGATTCTCAACCTTGGAGAAACATACTACGGTTTCACAGTATCAAGGTACTACCAAAAGCTCTCGTAACAAAAATGTGTGACAGACTCCAGATGCTCTTATTTAAACCAGAAAGGCATTAATTAGACCTACTGCTGCTTAAACAAAATGACATTTTAGTCATAATTAGAATTTAGGGCTACACAATGTTAAGAAAACAGTAGATTTAGACTTTTACTGTTGAATGTTGGGATCAATTGGAATTGACTTGTGTTTTCCCATCATTGTCCCTGAGTTTGATCATCTCTGTCAATAAGATACCTGTCTGTATATATTGGCATACAGCGTGTGGTCGCATTACATTTAACTCACCAAATAATGCATTCAGCCTGTCCTTTACGATTGCAGTTTTGTATCGTATTATGGTTCCAAACGCAATTTGAAATGTTGTGCAGCTCTGTTGTATTTTCAACAATATGAATTCCTTTTGATTCCAACGTAGACCTCAGAAAATATTTACCAACTGAATTCAGTTGTAAACTGTCTTGTTATGCAGAATATTGAACCACTTTGTCATTCTACTTCAAGTGTAACAAGTCGATATTAGTCTGGCTATCTGATCTGGTAGCTAGCTTAAAGCTAGCTGCCTGACGGTTACTCTTAGCTTGTACTTTAGCAGCAATAATGTACTTTTATTAATGATGAACGTTTCTGTGTTCATACTATGCTAAGCCAGAGAAATGCAGCCTTGTAGGGACGTTAATGCGCTGGTTTGTATACTATTAGGAAAACTTTAAAAATGGAGTGAGGGATTTCTCACTAGGATATCAATTCTTTTTGATATCCTTGTACCTTTGTGGGAAAAACAATGGTGGACTCTTTGTTAAGGACAATTATTGCCCCGCTTTGGATAGGAGTATTATTGTCACTGCCGATGCACGACACTATTTTCACTATTGAGCGAACTGGGTTGTATGAATTAAGCCTTAATAAGACTGATGGGTGGCTCTCCTTTAGTTTCCATACTTGGTCTGTCTGTAATTTCTGCAACCAGACATATTTCCTAACAGCCAAACTTTTCTCTTGTCTCAGCATTGGGAAGATAGAGTAGACAACTTGCATTCAGCTGGTGGCAGTGTGCAGCAACAAGCAGGAGAGGGGCAACGCTGTTAATCAACGCTCCATGCAGAAAACACTGGTCACTCCTGTGCTTCCTCTAGCATGTTATTAAGATTACTTTTTACACTCCGATTGTACCTTGATACTGGAAACCAGTCCATGCCTAGCTTCTGATTGTTTATGATGATCATTTCTTTTCTTTCAAATACTGGTCTTTATGCAGTGTTCAGCATCCCTCCTGTCCCTTCCTGCCGCCTCCCGAGCAGAACCGGCCCGCAGTCCCACCGGTACGCCTCAGCAGGCGGCTAAAAGCGTAACCGGACCTGCGCGCGGACGGCCTTGTTCTGCCGTGGACGGGCTTCACTCACGTTGAACTCTGGGAGCGCTCTGTCACACTTAGAGCCACCTCGACTGACAGCAAGCCTTCCATTTCTATGCAAACGACAAAAGGAGGTGTTTGTCCGCAGCCATCCTCTACATCTGCCAGTCTCCACTTCTCCTCTCACAACTTGTACTACCAGGCAGCTTCTCCTGAAACCTCACTGGGTTCAACATGTAGGGGACACTGAAAGAGAGTCAGTCCCACTTCTCTTTAGATTGACACTAAACAACCTGCTGGAGACATTATGTGTTGGCCGTCGCTGCTGCAGGCTGGTGCCAACAGGATCGCTGGTATCTACTTCCAATTTCTCACATTGTCATTTATGTTAGATTAAAGGAGTCATTGCTGATGGGGCGTACCCCTCCGGCCGCTGGAGAAGCAGAAGGGCAGGACAGATGATGCTGGTCTTTGAGGAACAGTGGACTGGAATATATATTTTTTTAATTTTTTTTTTATTAAATTTTTTTTTTTAGTGGCTGCAGTAGGAGTAGGAGGTGGGAAGGGGGTCCGAGGGAGGTCCCTGTATGTGTCTGTGCACTGTTTATGGGTCACATCGGGTACATCTCTTTAAAAACCAAAAACATTTTTTTTTTTTTCCTTTTTATCATCAAGATTTTCACAAAAACTAGAAATTACAAAAAAAGAAGAAGAAGAAAAAAAGCTGCGCACTCAGAAGCTGAGACGCACCTCAAGTTTGGTACCAAGTCTTAAAAAAAAAAAAAAAACTTTGGGGATTTGCCCTCTTCCAGAGTCGCCTTGGACATGTGTCGTTCAACAAAAAAAAAAAAAAAAAAAAAGAAGAAGAAAAAAAAACAATCACTTTTTGCCTGTGCTGTTTGTTCGTGAGATTGTTCCTGAAAACCTGCATTAATGAACTCCACACTGGACTTTAATCATGGAGCTGGTGTTGAAGTTGAGGGGTGGGGGAAGGTGGGTCAGGGGGTCGACTCTCAGATGTGGATTTCTCGGCGCAGCACCAGCACTGAGAGCCTCTCTCCCACATCCTCATCTGCACTCTTATCTACCTGTAAAGTGTCGGAAATCGGATGCTCTCCCTACTTTTTACATGTTTTTTTTTTATTATTATTATTATTAATAATTTTGAAGGCAACTGGAGCTCGAGTAAAACCTGCTTCATAATCACAGATCAGACATGAGTCTGAGAAGGGACCCAAGAAATCAAAGGACTGGGTTGAATATGCACATGCTAGCTCATACACAGTATACAACCAAGAGTACATAATAGATGTGTGTGGCTAGACTTGACCTGTTTTCCCACTTTTACTCCCTTTGCTTCATCCCTTCCCATTTGTTTCCCAGATGACGAGATCATAAACATATCAAGAGTAATACAGAATAATGAGAACAAATACTTGAATCAAAGAAGAAGCGCCAATAATGTAATGTGAACACTTTTTTTGTAGTTTTTTTTTTATTATTATTATTATTCGTCTGATTCATACACTTCAGAGATTTTGACAGCGTCTGTTCAGAGTTACTAAAATTTGAAATGTCTGAAAACAAAGATTGATTATTAAGGCAAATTTTACATCTTATCAGAGTGTTTGCACAAGGCTACTTGTACTGTATGAATGAATGAATGTCTGTCAGGTGTAAAAACACGTACAGGTGCATTTTGGTACACTGGAAGGACATCAAAACTAAATTGAACACGGATTTATTGTGCGGTGATCATTTTTATTTGTTTATTTCTGGCAATTTTGATGATTGTTTTTAAGTGCACACTTTGACTAGGCCCTTTCAAGGTCCTCCCAAGATTATTGTCTTCAACACAAATCCACCCAGCGTTGTTCGCTTAAAGTCCCAAAGCCTTAGAAATATCTTTGTATCCCTTTCCAGACTGTTAGTTTGAGGTCTTTTTAGCCTATGTTACTCTCTCAGAAAGGTACTGGTTAAGTAAATTTGAACTCAGCTTTCCAAAAAGATGGTTAGTAACAGTCATTATTTGAGAGAGAGGTGATTACTTTTTCCACATGTACTCATGATCTCAAAACTGCTTTTGTATTACTTCAGCTTACCTTTGTCACTTTGAAAGTTGAGTGGAAGGAAAAAGTACAAAATCAATAGGGAGAATTCCCTGTTACTCATAATGATCAAAATTAACAGAAATAAGCACCAAACGCATACATGATAGTTTCACTTCTTTAATTGTAAACAGAAATAAACTTTTTGATGCCATTCTGATTTATTGAGATGCACCTGTATGAGAGCTTGTTATTACTGCAGAGAACCTCCTCAGCCTTGTATTTCTTTTCATTTCAGTATACTTTTTTTTTTTTTGCTTGTCAGAAACTATATTGTAATGTTGTAACTAGCCTCTAGCGTTGCACTGAGTGTCGGCCTCGCCCCTCGCCCAGCTACATGAACAACATAATACAAGTACTGAAGGAGAGATGGGGGGACAGTTCACGTGTAAATGTTTACTCAAGGACTAAAATAATTGTCTGTATGTGTGTGTGTTTTCTTTTTGTTTTGTTTTGTTTTCTTATGTAATGTTTTATCTACCTTAGTGGCTTTCATTGTGGAATAATCCAAGAAAGTATGGATCATAATTGAGTATTGCACCATTTTTCAGACTGTAAACTTTAAAAAGAAAAAATCATATATGTAAAAAAAAAAATTACAAAAATAAAAAAAAATACAGCAAAAAAAAAAGAAAGTATTTTACAGACCTGTGGCCATAGATTGGAGGTAGAGGGACTTTAACTCTCCCGAATCTGAGCAAACGGAGAGTGAGGAGCGAGACATCAGACCGAGCCTTGGCTTCTAGGGCTCACCTCAGAGGTGCCTACCTTTCTGTTTTTTTATTATTATTATTTTTTTTTTTTTGTTTTAAGTCCTGTCATCTTTTTGTTTTTCTTTTCTTGCAAGGCCACTGACAGTTTACAGTTTTATTTCTTCAGCAAAACAAAGGAGGAATCAAACCACGCGAATGTTGGAAGAAGAAAGCAAAGGACAAATGCTTCCATTTTAAAAAAGAAAAAAAAAAACACTTTACACAAATGAAGATTTCCTGTGCTACTTTCAGAACTCTGGGATTGAACAGTGTTGTCTTGTTCTGTTAACCTTCTTCCTTTTGTGTTGATGTCGATTTCATGAACTTATCTGTTTGGTCTTTTTTGTGTTGATTATGTATTATGTTTTTTTTTTTCTTTGTAGAAAAAGAAAAGAAAAAAAAAAGGCTCACTATCTTGCACACACACGATTAAAGTGGATCTTGTCTCAGGAAAGCCAGGGTTCCAGAGTACCAACTCCACGCCATTTTAATGTACATTTTTATGTATGATGAGTTTAAAAAAACAAGAAGAAAAATGACAGAATTTTAAGCACTGAAAGTTATGGATTTCAGAAGAAAATACCTTTTCTTTTTTTGTTTCTAAATCCGTAGCAGTTACATAATAACCAAATAATGGACTTTTAAACAAGAATGGAGTGCTTTATAATATAAATCTATATATTAAAATTGCTTTACTTTTAAAAACAAAAGTGGTCAATGAGTTTGTTTAAAAAAAAAACAAGAAAAAAATAAGGTGAATAACATGCAAATGCTGTATGTTTGAATCTTTTTGTTTTTCTTAATGAGGTCCCGTCCTGACTGAATCAGGAACATTGTGCATTAATCTTTCTGTCTCTCTCGTTTTCCCGCTGCGGGTATTATTATTATTAATAGATTAATCAGACTTGTTTTGGAGCATTTTTGTTTCAGATCTTTTTGGAGGATGTAATGTGAAACATGAGCTGGTTGTAAAAGGATCATGAATCTATGCACAAGTGTTGGGCGGGGCAGAAGGTAAACGGAGGTCTGGGGGATTTTATGGCCCGCTTCTTCTAAGTGGCTGTTTTATTGCAGGGGTTCTGATGTGTTTTTATGTGTTTTAGTTGTTCTCTAAGGGGATGGGTGGGGTGAAGCCCACCACCTCCAGCTTCCCCCCTGGTCCCTCTTCAGATTGACCTAGCGCTACATCGCCATGCTGTGTATTCCTAAACCAATGAGCATCTCACACTTTAGCACTGTGGGATTCTAGCCTGTCACCCTCACGGGTTTTTGATCTTTGTTTCCTTTCCTCAGTTTTGTGTTATGGAGGGTGGGAGGTGGGATTAGGGCTGCTTTTTTTTTTTTCTCCTTTTTTTTAAATAAGTAAAAATGTTCTTACTGAGAGTTAATGAGAAGTCAGTGGCTTGTAATGTTTTATTTTTGTTTTCTCTGTATATCTTTCTCCTCATAGAATGTGATTGTTAAATGACATGCACCGAAACAAATGTTTTCATGAACTATGGAGCTTCTTTCAAATATTAATAAAATAGCATTTTTTTTTCTTGTCCGTTTGGCTGTCCTTGTTTTTATTGATGGTGTTGACGTCACTTCCTGTCGGTGTGTTGCCGAAGTTCACACTCTGACGGCCAGCTGTCGGGGACAGGCGTAGTAGTTGTCCTGTGGTTGTCGGATGTTTGGGTTGGCGTAAACTGGGAAGTTGACTTCCTCCGGTTGTGGAGAGGCTTCCTGGGTTATTTTGGGGCTTCCTGCGCTCTGCTGCTTCCTGCTCATTTCCTCATAGATGGGAGAATGAGGCTGTGGTGGGCGATGATGCCTTATTCTTACCTACAAAACAAATATATCTTCAGAAATTGTTTGTATATCATCAAGCTGCTTGAAAGATAAGCCACAAAAAAAGCCTGTTCTGTCCTACCATCACAAACGCAAACTTAATCGAGTCCGGTCAGATCAGACTGAGATTGAGCTTCTGAAAATCTGTTGTCTTCCACCAGAAAACAAAAAAGGAAAACTTCTCCTTACTTAGAAATTATAGAGGTTTTGCAACTGAAGTGTTATTCAAATTCTGCTTTATTTTGCTTATGATTTTTCTCAGTGTCATCAGTTGGGAAAAGTGAAGAGTAATTTCTGGAGAGAAATAAGCAAAAGGAATAAAAATCAGAATATATGAACTATTTGTTCTATCAACCAAACTTCAATCCGTAAAACAACATTTCCTGTAAAATATTGCATAATTTTGATTGCTTAGCGTTTTCTGGAAATAAAATATATTAGGATTGTACTTTTTTTTTTTTTACTTTGTGATGATTTGCGAATGTTTTATTACATTATAATCAGTCATCATTAGCTGCTCCAAATAAGCAGATGGCTTAAATGGTGATTTTCATTTTCAGCTATATCTCCCTTGAAGAGCTGCTGTAGAGATTAATGTCAGGAAAACAGATCAGAGAGAAAATCTATTTGATAAATCTGCAATTGAAAGGAATAAAATAACTACTCACACATTTCTCCATGGCCAACAAGCTCACTGTCAGCAGGAGAAGGCCTGCTGCTGCAGAGATGGTGAGGAGCAGAGGGATGTAACCATGGGAGCACCCACATGACCTCCCTGTACCAGAAACACATCATTGTTGCAATAAATCTGCCAACCTATTTAATTTAAGCTGCCGTGAGCTACACACCTTCCCCTTCCACCAGCAGGAAGTACCTCTGTGCCCCGAGGATGACCTGATCTGAGCTGTTCTTCTGTCTGTAACTCAGCTCCCACGTGTAAAGTCCCGTATCGCTCAGCTGCAGGTGAGAGATGCTAACGTTGATCCTTGGCGAGTTCAGCCCCCCGCTGAGCTGCAGACGGGCCCCGCGCTCTGGGTCCTTCCTGACCGTGCTGCTCTGGGCCACAGAGAGCAGGGTGGTCTGGCTCTGGGGGCCGCGGTGGTACAGATGGAGTCCCACCAGATGACCCCGTTCCTGCTGAGGGGTGCAGGAGAGAACCAGAGACCGGTCCTCCACCAGCCGCTGAAAGATCACCTCTGCACAGGCTGGGAGAAAAAGTAACAAGTGTCAGCCACCGGCAGAATACAAACAAATTACCGTAGGTTAGTTCATTAATTTAGATCATGGTTCCAACAGTAGCGAAGAGTCTCCACCTGTGTGTGTTTTAATCTTAGTGTAGTTCCAAGGAGCAGCAGAGGAAACCCATGTTCTGTTTAGAGAATATACAGATAGCTAGACTTTTAAAAATCTTTTTGCAATTTGCTACAAGCCGTGTAGAGGACACAGGAAACAAAGGTGCTCTGGGCAGATGATGAGATTAAAATGGACATTTTGGACCCACGCAGTTGGTAATACATGTATATAGTTGCTTGCTGCTGCATGTGACATACATAGGTAGCAGAAAACTAATACTGTACATTGAAGGGACAGAGGAGATGGTCAGGATGGAGCAAAGAGCAGGACAGTCCAACTTGCAAAAACCTTAAGATTGGGATAGAAGGTCACCTTCCAGAAGGTCAATGATTATGAAGATACGGCTGGAGTTGTAGTTTAAATCAAAGCATCTTCATGTGTTTGCCTAGTCAAATCCAGTACTGAATCAATTAGAGAATATGTGTAAATTCCTCTTTACTGATGCTTTTCCTCCAATCTGACTGAACTTGAACTACTGAGAAAAAAGATTGAATGAAAATGTTTGTGTCTTTAATGAGTAATCATGATAAGTGCTTCATTGCTGGAGTCAAAACACTTGTTTATCAAGAGGTATGTAAATAACTTTTGACATGCTCTTTTTTGTTAAAGTATAAACAAAAGCAGATGTAATCACTTTTGTACAATCTTAAGTTGTTATAATTTTAAATCAGAAACAAACTTTGTTACTAAATGAAAAACAAACAAACAAAAATTAAATGTCCCAGGGCTTGACCATTGAGCCTAACTCACATTTGTTAAAACAAAGTTTAAATAACTACTTAGTGGTTTCTGTATGGAAAGTGGAAATCACCTTACCTTCAAAAACCTGAATAAGGAGAAGAAACTGTAGATGAGTCTTCATGGTGTTAGCATTTAAAGAAAATCTGACAAATATTCTAGAGTCAGGTCATAACGTAGTCGTCCCCCACTCTGCTTTCTGCTGCAAGACGTTTGGGACCACCCTTTGGTTTTTATTGTTCCTCACCCTGAAGAACAGGAAGACAGCCTCAAAGCAAAGGCAGCTGTTAGAACACAGCGGTTGGTCTTCACAAAGCGAGGCAGCAGATGAAACGTCTGAAATGATGCACAGAAACAGGGTGGGAACCCACAGAGTTTAAGAAACTACTTCTATGGGAGAAAATACAAAAGGCATCTTTTTTCATTTCTGAACTCACAAGAGCTAATTTTATTCCAGCTGGGGAACTGTCCAGCTGTCCAGCTTGTACCTTTGATTGGCCCTGTTTGTTTTGGGGGTTTTTTTATGAAAAAATTTGTTGTATTAATCTAAGTGTGGAAAATGAAGTTCAAACGTGGTATCCAAACTGATGCATTACTGCCATCTTCTGGATCAAACCTTCAACACACTTCTGATACATATTTAAAAACAGGATTCTGAAAAAAATAAAATAAAATAAAAATTAAATTAAATAATATATGTTTATTGCTCCAGAATCTAATTAACATTATTCTGGTTTGATTTTTATGTTTTCTACATGAGAGGATTCAGTTCAAGTTTCAGTGAAAAGTTCGTATTGTATTCAGAAGTATCTTTTCTCTCCTATTGGCTCCTTGTTTTGACTGACATTGCTCTGAATGTTGTTTTTGGTCCATCTCTGAAGTTGCTGTTTTATCACTTTGATGCAAAATATACTTTTGCCTTCAGATTTGGACCTTTTTAACTTTATATCTACATTTTCTCTTTTATTTGCTTATTTTGCCATTTTATTTGACTTCTCATTTCCTACTCTTCTAACATGGTTATTTTGTCCACATGGTCTTAAATGACTAAATAAAGGATTCTTCTTCTTCTACAGCGTTTTCTGGCAGTTTACATACTTTGTGTATTACCGCCATCAACTGGACGAAGATGTAACTCAGAAATATTTTTTTTCCTATATAGTAAACAGGTATGTGGGAATTTTCCGTTTTTAAAGTGAGTCTGGTTCAGAAAGAAGCGCGTTAAGTGTGGAAGCAGCTAATTAGGAGTAACTCAGCGCAGGTGTGTTCAGCTGTGATTTAAATATCAACACTATGATGCTTGGTTCACTGTCTTGTGGGTCAGTCAGTAGCACTTGAAGTTTGAACCTGTTTGCCAAACTGGTTGAAGGTCTTCATGGATATGTTTTGGCTTTGGTGTGACCTCCTTTTAGGGCTGATGTTTTCTGGAGTCTGCCCTCATTTAGCGCTGGCTCTTAAATCCTCGCAGTATTCCTCTCTTCCAAGACCTCGGCCGCAGCAGACTCTTGCCATGGTTCAACAGGAGCAGCACCAGCCAGAGCTTGTCAACACTGTCAGAGTGGTCTGCCACCCTGACTCTCTAGAAGTGGTGATTGCTGCTGATATGTTTGCAGTTGGCGCTCCAGTGGACAATCGGGAGCTGCGTCTTGGTGTGGAGGACAATGAGTTTTGCAGAGCTACAGCTACTTCTGCAGAGGAATACAGGATTGTTGTTGGGCTGGATGACTGTGGCACCAAACACTGGGTAACTTGACCTACTCTGCTGCTGGTTATTTCACAATGTAAATCCTGTTTCTAAACTTGCTGCTTTTCCAGATGACTAAGGACTCCCTTGTCTACACAAACCTCCTTGTTTACGCTCCTCTGGCGTCCCCTAGTGGGGTAGTTCACATGGATGAGGCCGTAATCCCAGTTGAATGCCATTATGAAAGGTCTGCCTCTCGTTTGCTATTGAATGTGTAAATTATTGAAAAGCTGGTTTTTACCTATAAAGTTTCTACTTTTTATAGGAAGTATGGTGTATCCAGCTCTTCACTCGTGCCAACATGGATTCCCTTTGTGTCTACCCAAGCTGGAGTGGAAACCCTACACTTTAGCTTGAAGCTAATGAATGGTGTGTTCAGTTCTTCCCTCAGCTCTGGGGATTAATTGCAGCTCATCCCCCATGTTCCTTTCTCCAGATGACTGGATGTATGAAAGGGGTGCCCATGTGTTTTTCCTTGGTGAGCCAATCAACCTTGAGGCCTCAGTGAAGATTGGTCACCACATGGGTCTCAGAGTGTTTCTGAGCAGCTGTGTGGCCACACTTCAACCAGCACTAAACTCTGATCCTAAATACATCTTCATTGAAAATGGGTGAGAAACTGAAGATTCTAGGAGTCAAAGTACCTGCTCTTGCACAACTAAAGTGAGTTTACCAAACATGTACCCATCAATACATAGTGTCCGGACTTCCTTTGTCTTTGTAGATGCTTGGTTGACTCTCAACTTCCAAACTCAAAGGCACAGTTCTTTCCCAGGACCAGAGATAATAAGCTGCAGTTAACCATTGATGCCTTCAAGTTCCACAATGATGACAGAGGACAGGTGAGGATGTGTTTCTCTACTTTGGCACACATCTTCAGATTAATTATCAGTCCTTCTCTTTAGCTCTACATAACATGCCACCTAACTGCTGTGCCAGTAAATGATGTTGAAGCACCAAACAAGGCCTGTACTTTCCTGAATGGAAGGTGAGTGAAATTGGCAAATGAGTTGGCAGTGTGACATGAATGAGACTGAATCTTCTCCTCAGATGGAGGTCAGCTGATGGCAATGACTACTTGTGTGGTTATTGCAAAGCCCAAAATCAAGTGCCAGGCAAGTCTGGCATTCCTGGGATGGTTGGTCCTCGTGGTTTTGGGAAGGGGGCTGCTGCTGAATCCATGTGGAGGAGTGGGCTGAAGAATAGCAAGGGTAAAGACTCTCTCCCTCATGTCTGTTTGCATTAACTAAATGGTTTCTGAAAAAAAACAAACTAATTTTTCAGCTCTGTGGGAGAAAGATGCCAGAGTGGGTCCACTGACTATCCTGCCATCAAGTAAAAGTGTACGTCTTCCTTTTGAGGAGCTCCCTAGTGTCATCCAGAAACTTTACAGACCAACACTGTATGGCAGCCACTGGAGAAGTGGACTCTACAAAACTGGTGGGTTTAAGTGAATATTTAAAAGGCATAACTTGAACATTTTGACAAAATGGTCTGTCTTCCAGATCTGAGGCAGGGACTGGTTCATGAGCGCTCTACCTCTGAACTAGACGCAGAAAATGAAACTGAACTGAAAGGTACGGTCTTAAAATCTTGCTGAGTCTAAGTTGACCCTATAATTACTTTATGGATCTTTCAGGTGACTTTGAGGAAGCTGGACTTCATGATGAAGCAACCAACAAGTTCACACTGAAATCCCTAGATGTGTCAATGGCCAACAACACCAAATCTGGTTACACCAGCAGCACCTCTAAAGTGAAGAATGCAACTGAAACTGATCTATCTGAATAAAAATAAATTTCACTGGAGTTTTTCTCTGTAGAGTTATTTGAGAAATCCTACCTGGAGTCAAACATTTGTAACTGACATTTGTCCTTTGAACACATCTAGTAAGTTTCCATGATTATAGGAAACTATCTGAGCCAATTGTCATAGTTGAGTTGAAACTATTGATTATTTGGGGCTTTACCTTCCTGCCGTTTTCCAAAATTTCATCAGAAGGAGCTGTACATATCAGATGAGACTCCTGTCTCTTTTGGCATTGGAGAACCTGTGAAATGAATTTGGATCCAAGAATGGGCATGTAGATTTTATATTTTACACCCCTCTCATTGCATGTTCACGTTCACACTGTCTGGAAATGATTGAGACGCATGAAATCAAGTAGCCCACTATTGCAGCGTTAAACAACTACTTTTAGCCAAAAAATGTTAAGTGTTTATATGAAGTATGATTATCCTTTGATTATTTATTATAAACTGATTCTAAATGTAATGTGAATTCTTCCTTAACAAAAAGATTGCAGAAAAAAACTGTTATTTCTGCTTTCAGTATTTAATTCTAATTGTATAAGAATAGATTCATTAGCAGATGTTCAGAGTTAAGTTGCCTTGTGTTTTTTGTTTTTTTTTTTTTGTTATCATTGCTCAGTTTCTATTGCTGTAGAATTGAAACCAGCTGTAAAACTGTCACGGGACGTAATCTGATGCTGCACCATGTACCAAAAGCCACACCCACTGTAAGCAGAAAAACAGGAAACGTTTTTTGTTCATCTAGCAAACCACAAAAATCTAAGCTGTAGGGGAGTTGGAAACAGTTAGTCTGCAAGATTATCTATCACTGGTAAGTACAATGAATTTGTCAAAAATGTTTTTACAACAAAAAGAGGAAAATCTGCTTTAATGTATTCGTTATACACCTAAAAAAGTATTTTAGGTATTTTGTTGTATGTTTCAAATGTTAATAAAACCAAGAAAAGGAAGAAGATGCATAAAGACAGAAGCAAAAAAAAAGAAAACAATGTGAAGTTTGATTTTTACAAAAAGACTCTTCTTTTTAGACTTGGAACCTAGATGCAGTTTTATTATTTCCCGGTCATGTATATTTGTAATTGATATGAAACCACATCAACTTTTGAGGATGAGGAGAAACGTACAACTAACATATAAAGTGCTAGAGTTCAGTGATCCAGATTGAGGAAATCAAGGTTTTCTTTTGTTACTCACTTCCTGTTTTTAAAGAGTTTTACAATTGTGTCGTAAACATTTACTGTATTTGAAGAGATTTCATGAGATTTCATTTCTTGCTCTCTGTAATTTCTTGCTTACAGAGAGCATGGATAGTGTGTATATTTCTCGTTCAGTACCACATAGACGTCCATACAGATAGATTGTCTGTTAATATTATGGTTTCATCAACAGACAATTATGGCTGAATTACTGATGACAGTGACATTGCTCTATGTCTTAAGCTGAACATGGTGAGTGCATACAATACTATTAGCCAATATGACTGTGATTTTGTATCCCCTTATATATATATATGTAATAGTTGGTCTATTTTACAGTTATCAAGTAAAATGGACTGCAACTCTGCAGATTTGGGTAAGTGAAATAAAGTAAATGTAGAAAAAAAAATCAATCCAGTCCATAAAGTTAGGAAAGAGATAGAAATGTGTGTTTTAGATCTTGATTACAACTGTGTATTGCAGTGAATCATAAGATATTATGCTTTTGTTACAATTTTAGAAGAATACTCATTTTGTATTGTATAGTAAAAACTGTTTGTAATAGCTGTAAAGAAGTGTATTCTAAATGTATTTAAGAATTTATATTTAAATTGTGCAGCCTATGCTTTTTGTGTTCTGTAATTTCTATGAATTAAATATTTTAGCAGATAAGCATGGTTCAACAGAAACATTATTTTAACACTTGATTTAAACACTTTTATCCTGCAGAGTGGCAGAAACTGCCTTTCAACACTTGGACTGAATCTCATGTGAGCTCATGGCTGAAATCCATTGGAATAAAAGAAAATTACATACTAAAGCTGAATGAAGAAGAGGTGACTGGATCAGTTCTCACAACTCTACAGAGGGATTATCTCAGCAAAACCATTGGAATGAAAAGTGGCCAAATTGAACATTTGCTCAAGAAAAGAGATGATCTATTAAAGACAGAACAGAGCAAAACAAATACAAAAACTGTTACAAGTAGCAATGCAAAACATGACAAAAAAGTAAATGTTTTTGTGTCAGAAGGAACAACTGACAGGAAGGTGCAAGATGATAGCACTAATGCATGCAATGACATCGCAAAGTCTGGAGTGGGTTCCTGTGAGTATCGAAAATTTGACCAGCGTCCAACAAACTTCAGATATGTGAAGCACAATTCTCTTCCCCCAGAGACAGGACCCGAAAACATGATTGTTCCATGTCATGAATATAAGTCACTAGAAACTGCACACAAACTGGACTCAAAAAGACTTAAAGCAAAAGTGTCAAGTGAAGTCCTACGATTTGCATGTGCCTGTATGAATATGAGAGCCAATGGAACAATTCATTTTGGCATAATGGATAATGTCAAATCCACTCACAAACATGGCGAAATCATAGGGATACCTGTCAAAAGCCAAGACGATTTTGTGGATGCATTAGATTACATCGAAAAATGTTTTAAAGGCTCAAATCACCAAAGTGATGCTAGGAAATGCATCAGGAACCCCTGCTTCATTGAGGTTCTTGACAAGGAGAATGCTGAGAAGACATGGGTTGTTGAATATGACATTGTTCCAAAAGCCAGCATTGTTAAAGATAAACTATACTCTGTTGGTGTCCCAAAGTTCTCTGAGAAAGATGGCAAAGTGAAATGTGAAGAGCAAATCCCGTATCACCGGGTCGGGGCCAACACACCACGGATATCTGATGACGAACTAATTCGTTTTATTCAAGATCTGAGAGAGAAGGACCAACAGAGGGAGGAGGCTGAGTCCTCAGCCAACCAAACACCTCTGGAATTCAGAGAAGACCAAAAGAGAAAACTGTCCATCCTTCTGACGGGAGGGAAAACACACATGGACAATTCTCTCTTTTACATTGTTGTCGCAAATAAAATACAGCCAGAAGATCTTGACAGCATAACCTTCTTGGTTAACATGAATCTTTTTTGTGTGTTTGACTTTGATCCTGATTCTGAAACATCTGGCCTTTATGGTAAATACAAGGAGCAGAAGGCTGTAACTCCACATTTCCTCAATGACTATGAGAACAACAGAAGACTGGAAAATGCTGATCTTATTGCTTCTTTGAAACTCTTTGACCGAGTTAGTTGGATCTATTGCAATGGCCGAAACAACTTCCCTGGCAACAACGTTCCCACTGATGAAGAAACTTGGATCAAGACAAGAAAAAAAAAGATGAAAAAAGCTGTGTCGCTAATATGCAACGAAATCCTCCCCAGGAATTCATTCGTCGTTCTCTTTCTATTGATGTCTGATGTTGAACAGCCTCTTGTTGAGACTTTTCACGAGTTTTATGCTGAAATGAATGGGCATGATTGTTTAGTTGTCATTGCAGAGTCAAAGGAAAACTATAGAAAATGGTCAAGTCTTGCTCAAGTCTCTTGTCCCATTTCTGCACTCAAAAAAATCAGCATTGTTGACATGCCACTGACTCATGTGGATGCGACAGTTCAAAGCATTCAGCTATCAAAGAACCAACCACAAAGGAAACTACCAGTCTCAAATGGGGGTTTGTGTTTCCTAAAATCTGTTGACGAGGCTATGCTAGACTCTTTGGAGATCATCAGTGTTGACCAGTGTGATGAGACAAACCTAGAAATCATGAGTAATTATGAAATCAAAGAAACTGAGCTCTACTTCTACCGTGGTGGAAAAATTAACTGGATTAACTTCTGGCTTGCTGAAAAGCACAAATGTGGAGTCATCATTGAACGGGATGCCTACAAGGAAGCAAATACAATCCTGGACAATGTGGTTCATCGTCACAAAGCTGCACGTCCCATTGAAAGTGTGAACATATATCATCATCCTGGCAGTGGGGGAAGCACAGTGGCACGACAGATGTTCTGGAGTAGAAGGACAAAAGTACGATGTGCAGTTGTGAAACAGTCAAAAGAAGTCACTACTGTCTATGAGCATGCAGTGAAACTGAGGGAACATGATGAGAATGACAAAAACAACTGTCTTCCTGTGCTCCTCCTGCTGGAGGACCAAAATCCAGATTACATTGATGATCTTCGACGACATCTTGGAAATGTCATTGCAATCAAAAAGATAAATCCATCTGTGCTGTGCTTCATTCTGCTCATCTGCAACAGATCAAATGATCCAGAAAGAATGTGCAGGGCATCACCATCTCAAACAGTAGCGGTCACCCACAAACTGTCAGATCGGGAAAAATCTTTGTTCCTGAACAAAAGTGAGGAACTCAAATTCCAGTTTGAAGACTTGGACTTCAATTTCATCCTCACATTTGTTCTCATGAGCAAAGAGTTCCAACCAAGCTACATAAAGGATTTTGTTAAAAATCTTTTAGATAAAATTGATCATACATCACTGATCACTCGCCTCATCAGATTTGTGGCTTTACTAAACTGTTATGTAAAGGATTCCTACATTTCTGTGTCTCACTGTGAGGCATATCTTGGTATTGGTCTGCATGTGGTTGGAACTCGGTACCATGCCTTTGTTGATCATCTCAGTGATGAGGCCAAATTAATTTTCATCCATCTTAGAGACAGTTCAACACACATCCAGTCAATCCGTATCATTCATCTGCTTGTGGCCAAAGAAATCCTGAGTCAGCTCTCCGTTAATATGCCTCAAAGCTCTATTGCCACAGAGCTCATCAAAGATGATATTCTCATCAATCATAGGTTTGACAGAGATCAGTTTCTTAAGGTTATAAGAGCTCTCTTCATTAGACGCAATAAAAGAAGCAGAGGAGATCCAAAGGACACAACATTTTCTCCACTAATTGAGGAAGTCCAAACTGAGGAAGGCGGTGTTCAGAAAGCTGTTGAATTGATGAAAGCTGCATTCATAGCTTTGGGAAAGGATCCTTATGTGGCACAACAACTTGCCCGACTGCTTTACACCCATAAGAGATTTGAAGAGGCTCTTGAGTGGGCAGAGGAAGCAAAATCATTGTCTCCCCATGACACATTCATCCTTGACACACTGGGTCAAGTGTACAAGTGGTGGTTTTACCACTTGTATGACACCCTTGAAGAAAAAGACCCTTCCCCAGATAGGGGCGTTGAAATCATAAGCATTGCCCTCAAAGGAATATCTGCTTTTCGAGCCTCTGAAAAAACACCAAAGAAAGAGACGGTCATCCTTAACAGTTCATACTATGGGGAAGTGGATGTTGGCTGCAGGCTGCTGAAATTCTTGTCAGGAGTTGATGTTTTTTCAAAAACAACTGGATATTCAGAGCTGATGAATTACTTACTAACAGACTACATACCAGAAGAAGTCAGAATACCCTGGCAGAAGTTTCATCAGCAGCTGAAAGGGTTGGAAAAGAGCTTGAGACAAGCTCTGGAATGCATTTCTGAAGACCTGAGCTACTTTCAGACTGACATTAGTGAAGAGGATGAGGAACTTGATGCAAGAGATCCAGAGCAGGTTTACAATCCAAGAGAATGGTTGACAAGGAAAAGTGCTGTATATGCTGGATTTTTCTGTGGCATACAAGAGAAGAGCAATAAAGCATCTGAAAACCTGAGCACTGATGTAAAAAATCCTGGAAACGTACTCTCACCTTTCCAAAGACAGATGAGGACCTACAAACTTGGAGGAGGGAATGTTACATCAATCCTCTCTTTACTCTACGACAATGACCGAATGAGGGCTGGGAAAAAACTCGAAGAGATTATGAACATGTATCCAGAAAATCTGACATGGAAGGGCCTTGATGAAGCAGAGCTCACTAATGTCATTTTTTGCCAGATAGCTCTTAACTGTATCCTACCTGGATCCTCAAAGCTATTATCCCTCAAGCAATTACAGGATCTCAGCAAGGGATTTAAGACCAAAGGAAAATACATGTCATCAGCAAGTGCCCTCTTTCTTCTCTCTCTCCTGTTTTGGCCTGAGAACAGTAAAGAAGTGAGTTCTGCTGATGCTCAGATACTTCTGTTGGCCATTGATGCTCTTCAGAGATTATGTGAACAAAAAATCCAACACATGTCTCAAAGAAAAAGCAGAATTGTCACACACTTCTTCCTGGCAAAGGCAAGAGGACTAAACAAAATTGTCCACAGAAGTGCTATCGAAAAGCAGATCAAAGGAACTCTGAGTGAGAGAAAGTTAAAATGGCTTGGAGGGGAAGTTTGGAAAACCAAGGAAGTTGTGCAGCAACTGAAACGGATTGAAGGGTGGACAGAAAATGAAAACTTGTATGTCCAATGTGGGCATAAAGACAGCAAAATAAGAGTCATTCCTCGATACTCTGCTTCTTTGCCCTATGGAAATGAAAAAGTCACTTTCTACTTAGGCTTTTCATTTGATGGTGTAGTTGCTTTTGACATCCAGATGATGAAGTAACGTTAACTCAAATTAATCTTATCTTAAATTATCTTAATCTGGAAAAATGCATTATCTGTGTCAAAAAGGTACAGCAACATTAAAGTCATTTCCTCAATATACATATTTGCTGACCAAATTGAATGAATGTGAGGAGCATATGACAAAGTAAACTGAGAAGACTCATTAGAGTAAACAAACTCCTTCAGAAAGATGATTATCTGTGGAGACACATTCTGAGTGATAAGTTAACAGCTGTTTTCTGTGTATGAGCAAAAATGTATGCACCATATACACTGTAAAAGATTTGAGCTGCATTGAGTCTTCTTCAAATCAAGAAGATTTGAAAGTTAAAGATAAAGTCAAATTTAAAAGTTTTAATTTTAAACCTATCTTTCACAAATGTGTGAGTTTGTGAAAGATAAACTTACAATGACAAGTAACATGCTGCCAAGCTCACTGGGAAAGAGTTCTTACTCCTGTCTCTTTCTTCTTTCATTTATTTTAAGTGCTAACCTAAAAACTCTACTTTATTCAACTATCGGAGCTTTGACAAAATTAATAAAACATTTACGCAACTTACTATTGTAAGTTTATCTTTCACAAACACACATTTGGTTCAAAATCTAAAACTCACTAAATTTATTTGACTTAAGGAGTTGAAGATGGTAGACACAAATAAATGCAGTTCAAATGTTTTGCAGTGTGGAGAAAAATATTGGGCATGGAATAGAATTTGAACTAAGTATACAGCTAAACACATTATCCTGATTTAGACTGAATGTATTTGGTGTTTTTATGCATTTAATGCTTTTGAGATTTATCTTTTAAGCTTTTTGTCAAGTAGTATTATGACTTAAGATTTTACTTTATGCATAATTGCACATCTCTTTATATAGAATGATTTTTAGTCTTCGTTGTTTTTTAAACAAATTTTGCATAACTCATTGTTCTAACTTTAATAAATGTTATTGTGTTTTTAAAAGAGCGTTTGTCATAATTTGTGAAGGTTTGATCTTCATTAAGTTGCATAAAGGTTGTCATCTAAAGATTACGGTCCAACAAAAACTGAGAATTGTTTATATTATTCTTACTTTTAACAGATACTAAAACATATTTTCATTGCAGGACCTCTAAACATTGAAAGCAATCAATGGAAAGTAAAATGGGTTGAATAATTTCTGTCAATGGGATGCTGTGTTCTCTATTTCATTAAAGATGATGTTTAAAAAAAACATACTCAAAGTAACAGCTGCTTGATACTGGAGCATGGTTTGTATTTCATTTTGTTTTTTTTCCCCCAACTTCAACCCCCAAGATGTGAGTTTAATGTGATAATGAATAACCAATCAAAGCCTGATAAAACTGGCTGACACACCAGTGACAGGCCTTAATAACACTTACTTCAAATTTAGGGACACTGATATGTAATGGAGAATAAACTAGCAAGAACCACTTGTAACTGTTGTATCTAAATGCATTCTTTAAATATAAATGTAAATGTGTCTCATCTAAAATACACTCTTGTAACTGGGATTTTTACTCAATGAGTTTTTTTATCCAGGTAATCAGAGAGAAGAGAAGACTTTGGTTTTGTCTTGATGTATCTAGTAATCCAGATGTTTGACATCTATATGACACTCAGCCGAGATTATGTACAGAACATTAGTTTTAATGTAGACTGCATAGACCAAGGAAATCATGTTTTCAAGTAAAATAAAAGCACAAAAAAATTTACAGATGTTTGTAAATGTTTCTACAGGTCCTATAAAAGTGCCCCTAGTCAACACCAGAGCTTGTAAAAAAAAAAAAAGAAGAAGGAACTTTATTTAGGACTACATCTATAGGGAACAGTTTATTTGAAATGAACATATGAAAACAGTGTCTACCAGCCCTAACTGAAAAGCCACAATGACATCATGTTTTCTTCACATGGTAAGCCAAGGCAGAATCATATTTACAAAATTGGCCTCTCTTGCCCCTGTTTCCTCTTACTGTTTTTTCGAAGAGCAAATGTACTTTATAATAAATACATATTTGTAACATTTTACTGTTATTAAAACATTAACTAGTCCTGAAATCTTTCTACAACTCAAAAAAAATCAAACACAAGAAATATTTTACACAAAAGCTATTTCGTAACAGGCAAAAACAAGAAAAAATAATTATTTTAAACCAATAAGTACATGTTGTGAAGTGTGATACTAAATATTTAATCCATCTATGAAGCACCTTGCTTTAAGTAAAAAAAGATTTTCTTTTTGCATAAAAATGCACCAAGTGGGTTCAAAAATAATCAAAAGCAACCAATTGCTATATTAAAAGAAAGCTCTTTACAATTCCTTTATTTCACACGGCCTGTAGGAAGAACAACCTACCCAGGACAGTCCAGCACATTCATTATGACCAACTCTGATGTGTACATTAAGATTTGGATTTAACTGTACGACCCGTCCAGCTATTCAGTTGAAGAAGTTCTTATCATCACTTAATATGTTGAGAAACACTTCAGCTGAAATGTTTTCAACCACATAATAATCAGTTTTACAAACACGTTGAGAACTAAAGTATTGGCGCTCATTATTCAGTGAGTAAAGTGAACCCACAAGAGCCCGGAACGTTTGTGGGAGATCTTCATTTTCGTCGGACGTATTTTTGAAAGTACACGTTGGATCCAGGCAGGAAAACTGGCTCAGTCTTTAATTTTTCCCTTTCTTTTTACAATTAGCTTCAAATTCAGACATATTGGATCCCAATCAACAATAAAGAAACAGTGAACCTTAAAATACGTCCTTCTGTCAGCCTGTTTCCTCCGTTGCTAGCTTCCTCCGTGCAGCAGCAGGATGTTTTCTTCCCAGACTTCGTCTTTCCAGGATTCAATCGACGTGGAGGAGAGAGATGAATTTGACAGCGAAGATATTGCTGGATACAGCCAGAAAATTCAACTGAACTGCTACTACACCATCTATCTTTATCAGGGCACAAGGTAATGATAAATTTATGCTATTGCAGCTGCTACTTTAGACCGATCCGTCGCTGTTTATTGTTCATATGGTAGTTAAATATATTTTTATTGTGCTTTCCACCTAAATAAGACCAGGATTTATTGCTGTCCAGCATCCTCTTTGTGCACGTAAAGGCTCAATCATGCATATAAAATGTAAGCAGGTGATGAGTAAACTGTTGATCGTCTTAGATCTGAGGCCTGTGGAGAAAATGTGGCGTGGAACCAGAGACGTGCAGACTCCACAACAAGTCACGATGACTTTAGGTAACACAGGAGCCATCCGTCCACCGTCTCGCTTTCTCAGTGGCTGTCACCGTTTTTACTTTGGGCTTTCACTGGAAATCCAGCCAGCATGGACTCGTGGCTGACTTCATTCATGATTTTTGTTCTGATTTCTCATCAGTGTGTTGCTGAGTTACACTGTTTCCTCATCTGAACAGTGTCCTCACTCCAGAGTGTGTTCAGGGATGATAACCCTGATTATCTGGGATTATTTGTGATCACCTCGCTTTCTCCATCGTTTCTTCATCGATTTGAGTGGCTTCCACATTCTTCATCGTCTTTCCTGACGCTTGAATCTTAACCACCTCTTTTCTGATTTTTTTTATTTTTTGTCCACAGCTTGACACTAATTGACAGCAGCCTCCCTTCAGAAGCAGAACCGGAGCTTCGGACCTATATTTCACGGCGGCTGAGTAAAGGAGCTCTTCTTGGAGGGATGGGAAACATTGCCACTGTGGAACTGAGGTAGTTATTTACCAAACCATCAAAGATTAAAGTTGAATGTTATATGTATTTGTACACTTTGATTCCTTTGTTTTTTTTAGATGGTGTATCATCAAAATCACAAGCTTTATTGTATGTTATTGAGACTTTATGTGACAGAACAACGCAAACCTTTGAAATCTGAAAAAATATTATTCTAGGTTATCAAAGCTTTTGCAATTAAGATTTTTGAAACGTGTAGCTTGCATTTGTTTTCAGACATACTTTCTAAAACCCTTCGCTGCAATTAAAATTGAATTTTAATTTAATTTTATGTGCCTCAAACAGCTTTGAATAAAAACTTAAAAGGATTTGACAATGTTTGCAAGGTATCCTATATATAGTTACTTGTAGATTTTTAATTAAAATGCCTTTGATTGGGCTGTGAGAAAAATCTGAGCTCACCAAAGATAAAAAGCTGCAACACTGAAGAAGTTGTAGAAAATGTTTCACAGAAGAGAGAAGATGTTCCTTAAATAATTTGTTTTGCGTTGTGTAGATAACTTGCATGGGTAAAACCTAATAACACATAATTTTGCAGAAATCTTCCCAACCTAAAAGATTTCCATGCCATGAATGTACTGCAGTTTATTTCAAGTTTTAATTTTAATACTAGCTTTGCTATGGATAAATGGTGTTATTTTTTATTAATTTTTTTTTTTTAGCAAAATCAAGCTTAAAAGCAGAATGATTATGCTCTGATTCCCCTAAATAAAATTTAGTACAACCAGTTGCCTCCCGAGGTCACAGACTTAGTTACTGGAGCCAAATTGTGTGTAAATGAAACAATGCAGTCCACAAATCTGACATCTTTATGGAAAAGTGGCAAGAAGTAAAGCCTTCGCTGAAAGGAAAACATATGTTTTGTTTGCAGTTTGTCCCAAATCATGCAGCAGACACACCAAACATATCGCCAGATGAAAAAAATTCTCATTTTCTTTTAATAAATGTCTTTTTTATCTCTGCAGTCTTCCAGAACAGGCAGTCGGTTGCTACTGCTGTCTACTGGAGCAGGAAAGGTCTCCAGAGCAGCCGGACGCTGATGGAAATGGATACGTCATCTGCTTCATGGGGGGCTCCGAAAAGGGACTGAACTTATATCCTTGTTTCTTTTACGGAATAAGCAAAAGCTACAACAAAGCTTCAAGATTTTACTGTATTCATATAATCCAAATCCTTCTGAATTTTGTTCAATTCTTTGACTTAAACTACATTTAGATTAGAGCTCGATAAATATGTCCAAGGCCTCCGCGGCAGCCTTCAAACTCCAGAGGTGGGAAGATGTGATAAAGTAAATTTTTTTTAGTCGTATTTCAAGGTTGCTGTTTTTAAACATCTTACTGTGTGTCTGTTGTAGCTGCAGAACCTTGAGACTGAAGTCCGTCCCTATCTGAGCCGCTGGTACGAGGAGTCGGTCATGCACATTTATCGAGTAGTGCAGCTGGTCCAGAGCAACATCAGCTTCCTGCTGCATGCTGTGAGTCGTATCTTCTAACCGTCAGAGTGCATAAAATTAGGTGATCAAATTAAACAACATGGAGGCTCTAATGCTAAGATTTGGAATTACAGTATTCTGGAATTAGATGAAAAATGTCCCAAAATTTTCTTTAATTATATATAATCTTTTTCTTTTTTTTCAACAGTTCAGGATTAGTAGCTTACTCCTCTACATCAGAAAGATTATATAAAGTAGACTATGCTGGTGGCTTGTGACATTTTATCATGGTTTTAATTTTTTATTTCTACTTTTAAGAGTACAAAACATCTGCTTAAATCTTCCTATTAGTTCAGTAACCAAATCACACATTTTGACTTGCCTTTAAGTCCCTTAGTTGGAGTCGACCTTTTGCCATTAAATGGCATGTTATTTTTGAAAGTACCTAATAGACTTGTAGAATGGGAGTTGTGTCAGCTTTGAATCAAGTTTTGACCTCTGAAAAGCATCAACACTGATTATGTATAAAGAAGTGAGATTCCAGCTTCTTCTATTCACTGCTACATTTTAGAACATTTAAGGGAAGCTATGCCGATGACTCAGTTTTTAGAAAAAAAAAAAAATGTTGAGAAACACCCTATGATAGTAACAATGCTGGTCAGAAGAGGGAGAGAAATTATAACTCCTTCCTAAAGGATCCCAGAATCTCTCTTTCATTATTGTGGTAAATTACAGCTAGACTGAGTGTGACTCTCTGAGCCTTCACCACCCCCATCACTGCATTATTATAAAATCCTTTTCTTTATGCATTCACACTCCAGCATGACCACCAACTAAGACCAACTTTCTTCTTAATTGGTCGTGTTATTATGCCCGAGTTTGATACCGTCACTCTTCTGCACCTTTTGGTTCTAGTGTGGGCTGCTTTAAGTGCACTCTTTGTTCCTTCAAGCTCTTCATTTTTTTGTTTTTGTTTACTTATTTCTCAAGTTTGGGCTTGCAAGTGACTATAATGAAAGATGCATTTCTTTTATTGTTCATGCCTGATGCAGGATTCAGAGCCTGAATTCATTACCTGAGGCTTCAGATGATTTTCAGGTCTGTGCAGCTTAGAAAGTCGACTCTTGCTGCAGGTCAAAGCTGCTGAAAAACTTTTATCTAATGGTGTTTGGGTGTCACTTTGCAGTAATGTTGCCTCAAGATATTTTAGTTACCTGTGACTTGAGCTCAAATTCATCATAAAAATCTGACAGCTTGTTCTGATTTTATTCATGGAACTCTGGTGTTTACATTACTAAACCAACCAGTTATTATGTGGACAGATGTCCCTCCAGCTGCTGTATCCTTTGGATTTCCCTATCTTTTTTTTATTTTTAGCTATGTAAAAAAAATTTTCTTAATGCCATTTTTATTGAAGTTCAGATCTTGCATAGCTTGCAAATCCTGCCTGAACTGCTGCTTTAAACGTACATTTACCACATTCTCCTGAAGTAGCTCCAGAGCTTCTCTGCATGACACAATGTTTTCCAGAACAACACACTCCAGCTGCTTAAACTTCTCTTCTTGCAGGCTCTCAGTCACACACACGTGGAAGTCACCAATTCAGACGAGAGGACAAAGGCCGACGTGTCCAGGTGTGTGACTGTTTTTTTTAGCCCTCACAGTAAAACTACCACGTGTGTGAATGCCTGTGCAGCGTGTAACAAGTGTCTCTGTGTGTCAGGTTCATTAAAGCAGCCAGTTTGCAGGGCCTGTCTCAGCAGGACACCACCACAGCCTCTCTGTGCAAAGCCATGTCAGAGGACACCCAGTCTGATGTGGTTATCGACTGCTCCTCCAGCCCGCCCACGCTCACTAACGCCGGTGAGACACGTTTCAGGAACGTACGCAAATTAATCACCAAAAGCAATCCAGCCTTTGCAGGTTTTTTGCTGATATATCACACCTTAAAGGCTTTAGCATTTCTCTTCCAAATATGCAGTGTGGACAGGATCACACGCACGTCCGGTAATTAAAACGGCTTGTGTTTTTAGCCTCTGTGAGTCTAATCAAATGTTTTCTGTCCTCAGTCAGTAACTGTTTCTGCGACGGCTGGATTCAGGCGTTTCTAAACGCTGCAGAGCGCTGCAACCCCTTCCTGCTCAGACAGATTCTGGAGAACTTCAAGCTGAAGGTGAGAAATATTTACACAGAGCGTTTTCTAAATCCTTCGCTCTGTAGCGTCCTGCTGAAGATAAGCTGTAAGATTTTATCATCATTGTGCAGTTTCTTGTAAAAGCATTCACATGTCTGGAACTTTTTCACATTTTATTTTAAACCTCAATGTATTTTGGGGGGGTTTTATCTGATAGGTCAATAGAAACTGGTCCATGATCGCAACGTGAAAAGAAAATGGTTCATGTTCAGCAAACATGAGACCAACATCAGACATTATAGGTTCCAATTCAAACATTGTGTGATGTAAGCAGCAGGACAGAGACCCTAAACATGCAGCCAGAGCAACGATGAAATGGCTTAGATCAAAGCAGATTCATGTGTCAAAATGGCCTAGTCAAAGTCCAGACCTAGATTCAGATTTTCTGCTAATAGCTGACGGAAACATGACGGAGATATTTTTAAAAAGAGTAATGTGGAAAAAAATACTACTTAAAATAATACTTGCTTAAAGGTTGTTATTTCCAAAAGGTGATTTTAATCTGGAAGCATATTCTAATTTATTGAATATGACTGTATAAGATAAAATCCCAATAAAATGCAAAACTGTCATACAAAATGTGAATACGTTCAAGTGGTAGGAAAACGTTTGGAAAGCACCGAATGATTAACTTCACTCGGTATGCTGAAAACGCAGCATCCGTTCCGATTATTTATGTTTTCAAAAAAAAAAAAGCAAGCTGCTTTGTGAAACAGTAGATCGGGACTTTCAGTTCCTCTTCTTCTGTTGTTACTTCCCATCAGCATTGATAGTTTCCTGCTTTTTGATATTTTTATTTTTTTTCTCTCCCGCTCATTACTTCCTTTGTTTGAACCACCTCCGCTGCTCTGCAGGCCATCCAGGACATGAACAGCCTGAAGCGCTTCGTGCGTCAGGCCGAGATGAGTCACTACGCCCTGTTCCGCTGCTGCCAGTTCCTGCAGGGCTGCGGGAACGGAGACGTGCTGCTGCAGAACGCCCGGGCGGAGCACAGCGACCTGCCCGAAGCCTGCAACATCATCGCCGTCCTGGATGAATTCCTCAGTGAACAGGCTCAGGCCTAACCCACAGCTTCCACTACATCCAAAAGCTCCACATTTACTTTGTTTAAAAAAAAAAAAATACTGTTAAAAATGTGAGAAATGAGGCAGCAAATCCAGTAAATTTAATTTATGAACTACGACGATGATGGTGCTACTTTTGCTGCAGGAGTTCGGACAATTATGGCATCGAAATTAGGAAAGGATGTAAAAAAAGAATTTTATAAGATGAAAGAAAATAGGATGCAATCTTAGATGTAAATGTTGAGTGTGTGTATGAAGAAACTGAGAAACAAATATTACAAATAGTTCTCACAGAGGCCACTAAAAAGAACCAATATACATAAGAAGTTATGGTAACTGGGGTAAAATTATGTTTAGCAATATTTTATAGCAAAATAGCTCTCTAAATTATTTAACTGCTATTTTCTTTTGAGAATGATGCACAAATCACTTTCAAGCATTTTGTTGTATAACTACCTTCACTCTACTTTATCTTTTTGCTAATGTCAACTTTTTTTTTTCCAACTGTGGTAGTGCTTTGTTGTAATTCTGGGGTAATGGTTCCAAATGTGATTATTTCCAGGAGTTTATGGGAGTTCATGTAGATATCTAGATATAGGACATGCATTAAAAAAACAACAATTTAATAGCTAATAGTTGTAACAATAAGCTCAGAAGGTTCTTATTAAATATTGTCCAAAGTATGTAAGAGAGCAATATTATTGTTGTTGGTGTTTAATTTTAATTGTAACCGTTGATGTGTGAATAGGTTGTTGTTGAGAATAGTGTGACTGACCCATGGTGCATCTGTGTGGATATTTCTGTACATGCATTCATCTGTTCTAAATATTTTTGTGGTTCTCTCTAAGAGGATTGAAATAAACACAGTTAAGTTGCACAGTTAAGTGTGTGTGGTGGTGTTAGTTTTATACATACTAACAGTAGCATGAAGGCTATCACTAGCAAGTTGAGCAACAGTAACGTACCCCATGCAGTGTGAAGTTGGATTTAGGGCAAAAAGGAGGGTTGGAATGATGATTTGTTGGAAAATGAGCTTTGTGGTGTAAATAATAAAAATTCTATGTTGATGTTCCATTGAAAAAGTGAAAAACTGTTAAAATAAATAAATAAAAATATCAACTTGATCTTTGAGAACGTTCGTTAGTTCTGGCCAAACCTTAAACTTTCTCTGTTGAATCCCTCATTCATTTCTCAAACATTCCCAACAGTTAGTGCATTTATTTACAAAGTCTAAATAGTGACCAAACATCTAAGACAGATTCTCTGATTTAATAATGATGAAGTTAAATCTTAGACATTGATTATCTGATTGTTTTATTCTCAGATCCCCTCTTTCATGTTTGTATGTTTTCCTTTGTTGTAAACAAATGTAATCTTATTTATCAATGTGATAGAATAATTATTAATAGGTTCTTTTTTTGAGTCTTTTAGTGACTGTATTCAACATTATCATTCATTTTTCAATTACAATATTAAATGTTAATATTGTAATATATTTCAGATATATTCCTTTAATTTCTGTGTAAAAAGTGTTTGATTTTGGTTAGTCCTTCAGTTCAAAAGATTTTAGACTCATAAAAAATAATTTATTTAAAGAGTGATAGGATTTTAATATATAAATGTGATTAAGAAGATAACCAACTGCTGTAGTTTAACAATTCCCTGTTTATCACTTCTCAACATAAGGCTGCACGTAGAGAAGCAAGAGTCACTCTGTTGGAGTAAACCATGCCTGTAAGCTTAACAAGTCATTCTCCTTTTCCCAGTCACTGAAAACATGACAAATGATTTTAAATCTTCTTCAGGATACAACAAAAACAAACTAAATC
The DNA here is from genome assembly GCF_019740435.1 of Gambusia affinis. NCBI lineage: Eukaryota > Metazoa > Chordata > Actinopteri > Cyprinodontiformes > Poeciliidae > Gambusia > Gambusia affinis. Next base: position 10,882,171 of record NC_057886.1, on the reverse strand, counting down.
TGAAGCCCAAAAAACACATCTCTGTTCCTGCCCAAATTTTCAACCGTAGCTGTGGTTTTAAGTAAGAAAAATAAATAAGTTCTGGCTCTGGATGCACAATATTAGAGGGAAAAAAGGTTATGACGTTATTAATGAATATCACGCCATGATGATATGGATTGTGATTCACTCACATTTTCCTCCATCTTGTCTTCCACATCATAAAGCTTTCAAGTCCATTTAACTTTAAAAGTCACTCAAATACATTGTTGTCAAGCAGGGCACATAAAATACAACCACCTACTGAATAACACATCCAGTCTGTATCTTTTTTTTTTTTTTTGCGATTGCAATACTGCAAACATTCATACTGCGATTAGAATACAAGGTACTGCACAGCACAAGTTTTGATCCACAAATCTTAAGAGTGGAGTTAAAAAAGAAAAGAAAAGTGCTCCTGATTTGCTGCTTTCCTCTCTTCATATCCTCCAGTAGGTTCCCTCCTCTGGCTGCTCGTCTGCAAACAGCAGAAGTGAGAATGTGTTTGCAGCGGCTGCACCTGTGGTTTCTGAATGCACTTAGATGACATTGACAAAAGACAAGCGATGGACGCTACCTTCAGCGTGATCACTCTTTTTCCTCAACAGATGGGCTGGGACGTCGTAGACTGCGTCTTTGCATTCAGACACAGGGACGTTGTAGACTCGGCCTTTGTGGTTAGAAACGGGGACGTCATACACTCCGTCTTTGGGGTCCAGAAAATGGAAAAAAGGATTTAGACAAACCAAAAGTGTAATCATTTTCACAAGTGAATGAAGCAGTTGATTACAAGGAAGCTGCTGTGTAAGATCACCTTGGTGATCACTAGATGTCTTGTAAGACAAAGGGAAGTCGTACACAGCATCATGTGTTTGTGTTGAAGGGGCTTCACATGTACCTAGAGGTAAATAAAACAACCTAAATGACAGCTTCACACAACTCCATTATATGTCGCCAGAACATCTGACTTATTTAAAACACGTTTATTACTTTTTCTGCCAGGTAAGACGTCATAGAGGGCGTCCTGTCTTTGCTCTTCATATCTCATCTCTGTGGACTGATCGGGGTCCTCGGTGGGCTTGTTGGAGGTGAGGGGTCTTCGCAGGTTCTGGTATGTTGCGTCATCGCTGTCCTCATCCTCTTGCGCAGGCGGGCAGATGGACGAAGTGAGGCCCTCGGTCTCTGAGTAGATGTGCTCTGAGGAGGAGGAGAGACGGCGAGCCGGCAGCACCTCCCTCACGCTGTCGCTGCACAGGGAGATGGACATGTTGCTGCTCAAACTCCCTCGCTGATCGAACATCTCAAGGCTGAGGAGCACAGTCAAGAGAAAAAAGCTCAGAGATGGTATCAGTGAAGACAAAACATCATCACATCTATGGGATCATTAGGAGCCCAATCTATGAAAAACAAGCCGCTTTGGAAAAGTTATCACACACCGCGGAAAGTTTCAGACTTTGTTAAGTTACAATAAAAGGTTCCAACACCTGAATATTTACTAATGCACAGTTTTTGCTTTCCGCCACACAGTATTATGCATGTAGGTGAGGAAGTTTAATTTTGGTCTCTTCAGACTGAAACTGCTCCTTTCACCATTGCACTGTGTTCCCTGCATGGCTAGAAATCTGCATGACAGACTTACCAAGGCATTTCTCTAGAAATGTCTTTCTTCTAAAGAGGCCAGATTTTTACTCGTAAAAATATAGAAAAACGTGAATCAATTTCCTTCCACTTTATAATCATGCATTGCTTTGTGTCGGTCTCCTCAACCCATATGAAAGTCTGCTTAATGATAGAGAGACCCAGTAAAATACAGAGACATTTATGGGATGTGATTATATTTCTACTGTAAATAATCTACAGCACCGGACTTACTCTGGGTCTCTAGAGTCCAAAAGTCCAGAAGAGGAGAGATGCATCGCCTGCCAAAGGTGTCCAACCCACTCTTTTCTGAGGGCGGCTGTCTCTGCTGCCTTCACAAACACGCAAATAAATCCACATTAACCAAAGGCTGATTACTGATTTGTCACTGTCAGCTTTCAAAATGTAACATGGCCACTCAAACCACAGCAGCGGCTCACCAACATCTTTTTCTTTCCATTGGTCATGATGATTTCAAATAGAAAGTGGTTCTTGTCGGTTCTGTGGACCTCTCGCACCGACTGGACCTGAGACAAGATGTCAAATCTTTGGTTACTAGTGACGTAAATAAATGCCAGGAAATCCAGGTTGATGGGGGGAAAAAGTGCAGACAGGAGAGGAAGTGCACAAACAACAGCTACACCACAGCGAGATGCAGTTTGTAGAAATAAAGGTTATGCTTTCGCATTTTACTTCAGTGAATATGAAAGTGGGCTAAAGGCTCTGAAAACTTGCAACTGTCTCTGTTACAACACTGAAACCTGTTAGTACACCGTTTGTTTGCATGGATGGATGAATGGATGGATGGATGGATGGATGGATGGATGGATGGTTGGATGGATGGATGGATGGATGGATGGATGGATGGATGGATGGATGGATGGATGGATGGATGGATGGATGGGTGGGTGGGTGGGTGGATGGATGGATGGATGGATGGATGGATGGATGGATGGATGGATGGATGGATGGATGGATGGATGGATGGATGGATGGATTTCATCAAACAAATTTCCATTTAAAATGTCGTCGTTTATTTCAGCCCATTTGTTTGCTTTGCTTTTCTTCTACCATAGACATATTTATTCTAGCAGTTAACATTTGCACAGGGTTTCAAGTTATTTTAGCTTGAGTGGGTCGTCAAGTGTTTTTATTTTAGTTGTTGCTTTTTTTCCTCAACTTTCAATGGGATTAGCAACTTTCTAACAGATTAGACAGCTGAAAGTAGAAAGATCAGCAGCAGCTCAGAGCTTGTGTACTCCTCTTTCTAGCCTGCCATAGTCAGCCTCTTCACAGGTGAGGATGACTCAGAGTACAGACAGTGGACACAGGACTTTGTATAGGCTAAAGATCAACATGGGCAAAAACCAAGGAGCTACGGATGGATTTCTGCAGGCGCAGATCCACCTCACTGACACAGACAAACATCCAGGGAACACACCTTTATCTAGTGGAATCTCACGAGTAACTAAGTGTTCACCTGAACAACAAATTGGACTGAACTCATAAAACTGACACTCTTTAAGGGTCAGAGCAGACTGCACCTCCTGAGGTCTGTTGGAGTTTTAGTCTTTTTTAACTTTGTGGTTGCATCAACCATATTCTGTGGTGTTGTCTTATTATCTGTAGCCGAGATGAAGCCATTATATACGCTAGCCTCCCACCACAAGCATGAAGCTGTTTCCTCAGTGACAGACTGCTGCATCAGAGGTGCACAAAGAAGCATCACCGCAGGTCCTGTCGCCCAGCAGTTGCAAGACTTTATAAACACCAATGCTTCGAAACAAACTGAGTGTTTACATTCCTGCTGTTATTTGCACAACTTAATTTTTTGTAAAGAGTCTGTTGCACATGCTGATTTTGTAATTTTTTTTTCAAATGGCCCTACTCAGTTTCATATTCCTTTAAACAGAGTGTGCTATTTTTAGTAATTGCACAGTATCATTTTTCTTGTCATGTTAATTTGGGTTGTCTTATTTTTCAGTATTTATATTGCCTTGTTTTTAAAATGTATGCTTCTATTTACCATTAATTTGCTGCTGGTAAAATCTGAATGGCCTCTTTTCAGATGTTGGATTGAACAACTACACAAACATGAACTCTATTTACTAATTCTTTGAGTATACAGGAGTTCTGGAGTATATTTTTAACATTTGTTTTTCCTAAAATCATTTGAAAACCATGTACCTATCTTCCAAAACCCAATTACATCTCAATTTGTGTCGATCTAGCTGGCTGAAACCCAGCAAAGCGATAAAATGTGGAAAGGATTTTTGAAGCTACTTTAAATGCAGACAATGCTCCATCAGGCTAGTAAAGTAATAGAAAATAAAAATCAAACAACTGCTTACAAGTGAGTTTGGATACTTTCTGAAGAAATATTTAGGAAATCTTTTTTTTAAAAGCTCCATGTGGTACCTTCATCACTTAAAGCAGACATGAACAAGTTTTACTTAGAGAAGTGAAACCAACCACTATGTAGATTTATTCCTTTGAAAATTGATGTGACAGATTCATATGACTCATTAATCTATCTAAGATAAGATAGAAAGCCACTTTGTTGAATATTTATGTGTTCAGCCTCAGAAAATTAAACTGGATCATAAATGTGATTTTACTCTCCACAAGTACAAATCAGCACAAGTTCAAACAAAAAGGAAGTTAATGACTTACTGTGTAAATGTAGTAATAGCCTCTTAAGTGTGACTGTGAATAGGAAAAATAATTAATAGGTTACATCATTTGGATTGAATCATCTGTTTGATGTATTCCCAACCTTATTGAAGAGTGTGGTACTTACAGCGCTGCCATTTTTCTTGGTATAAAAAAACAAAGTAGTGTTTTGAAGCCTGAACCAGTAGGTCACCCATCTTATTTTCTAAGTCCAACATGAGCAGAGCAACCAGTTAAACCACAGCTCAGAATCGTCAGCAACATTCCCAGAAATATAACTCACCAAATTGTCTTTTCTCTTTTGCAGAAACCCCTCAAACAGCAGCTTCGTGCCGTCGACAGACATTTTACCCCTGACAGAAGGCAGCTTCACACCGTGGCCACCACTTCTTCTCATTACATTCACCTGGCTGTATGCTGTGACTTCCTCCTTCCTCGGGCTGAGTGTTTTCGTTCAGACTTTTCACTCCCTCACTTCTCTATTCTCATCAACCAACATCCTGCTTGGTTAAATTACATGTTTGTTTTGTTTTTTTCACGAGTCCTTGTCAATAAATTAGCTGAGCGGTTGTACATCAAAGCCGTCTAACTCCAGCTGTAAATTAAGATTTGTTGCCAGATTGTGCAAACAAGAACTATGTATGAAGCTCAACAATGTTACAAATCAATTCACTAAAGACTACTGTAGTCTTAATATTATTAAACTGCTGCTGATTCTTTAGTAATTAGGAGAGCAACATTTTGCTGTACATAACCTGCTGCAATCATGATTCATGACGTTCCTGAGGTGTTTCAACCTCACCGCCTCGAGGTGAAAGGCCTTCAAGTCGTTAATGTTCTTGATTTTCCGTGTTGCAGCCACTTTTCTCCAATCCTATGAGAGATTTTCAACAAAGCTCAAGTCAGACAACTCTGATGGCCTCTCTTGTAACTTCCAGACGTTTTCTGAAACCAAGCCTTGATGGACTTTGACATATGCTTATCCTCTGGAAAATCAAATGACACTTCAGCTTCCGCCTCCTCACAGATAGTGACTTTTTCTTAATGGTTCCTCGTTGGATCGGTCTTGAGAAGGTTGTCAATGCCAGAGGAAGCAAAGCAAGTCAAATTCTTTATCCTTTTTCTATCTTTCTCCAAACACAACACTGATCTGTTGGCCGAAAAGTTCCAGTTTTAGTTTATAGAACAATCAACAATCAAAGGCAAAACAACTGGAAAACACACAAAGCTATTCATTTACACATTTAAAATACTTTCTCAATGCTTGATGTAAACGTAACATGCAGAAATCAACAGGTTTTAGGTGTTTAGAAGGTCAAAGGTCAACCCAACATCCTGCTTGTCACATAACCTGCTGCAATCACATCCCGACTCCAGGGCCCTCTGGAGTCAGTTTTTATTTTTATTTTGGGTCTGAAGTGGCGTAAGAGCTAAGATATGGAGCCTTGCGATGTTAAGTGCATTGCAGTTGAAAATGTAACTTTAGATGATTGATTTCCAAACTTGTTGCTATGGAAGCCAAAACTGTCAAGAGTAAAAAAACTAGTAGATCAAAAAAATTAAAACTCACAAGTTGTGAGAGTAAAAAAAATAAGAAACGTAACGATTATTTTCTGATCTTGTCAACAACAAAGTAAACAACAAAGTACTCCAAATGCAGCTGTGGTTCCACTTATCGACACACAAACACAAAGCTAGTACAGAATATCGAAGTCTTTATTGTAAATGCTGCAGAAGAAGATGCAGTGGGCGGTGAACACGTTTCTAGTTTTAGGAAGGTGAGGTCTTCGTAGAGTCGTTTGCTTGTGGTGCCGAAATAGAAAGAAAAAGAAGGTCAAAGCTTTATTTGAAAACCAGAAAAATAAAAGCAGTCAGAAACGTTGAGCAATAATACTAAATACAAAAATACATGAGCAATCTGTTTCATGTGGTGCACTCCAAACAATGGGTTAATAAATTAACGCACAAATGAAACAAGTGCATGATGTTGGTGTTAAATGCTGCTTTGCTCCTGCTGATGCTGCGTTTGGCTTGTGGCGCTCCTCTACAGCTCCTACAGTCTTACATAAATACATAACATACTGCATATACTTTAATACAAACAGATTCAAGTCCCTTTGCAGAGTTTCATGTTGGCTGCCTCACATGTCGAACTAGATGAAAGCCTGAGGATTAAAACAGGACCAGATTATCTGACATAAATCAGCTTTTACTAACAGGTTAGGCCAAAAGACCACAGAACCAATGCATTTAGAAATAGTGTCTCTTTGCCAACTACATACAGATAAACCACAATCGTATAAAAGTTTGTTTCTCGCTCGTGCTGCTTGGACAGAAAAGGGGAAAGGTGGGTTCGAGACGATGAGCCTGTTTGGTTTGTTCAGTCTTTTTTCTTTTTTTTTTTTTATATATTTTAGTCTCTCAGGTAGAAAGGAACAAAAAGTGGAAAGTAGCCGCCGTCTCCTGCCGCGCCATCACCGGTGTTTTAGAAGCACTTTGTACATGGCGAAGCCCAACACTGCGAACACGGTGGCACCCAGGCTGGCCCTCAGCCAGAAGGTGGAGTTCTTCAGGTCCGCCTGGGCCATGTGCCTGAGAGAGGACAGACGCAGAGGAGGTGAGGGCGGGTCACAACCCAAACAGGAAGCAGCGTGAACCAGGACCAACAGTGAAGTGATGGGCTTTCTCCGAGTTGCCAAATGGCAAAGCAAAGCTGAAGGGGAACTTCCTGAATCTGAACCACGAAGGATAAAAATGAGCCTGAAACAGGAACCTGGGCTTTGTTTTGACATTTGGTTTAAAGGTACCGGGTCGAACAATGAGGAGAAACAGCGGGAGAGAAACAGGTGGGTGTCAGAAAAGCAGCAAATCTAACAACAAAATTTTATTATCTAATTTCTACGGCAGCCCTGGAGGAATCACAGGAGGGGGAAATGAACAGATGAAATAAAAAAACAATATACAGTAAAGTATTTGCCCTTCCTTAATGTCTGATCTGGACAGCTACCAAACTTTGTTTTGAATATACAGTGAGATACAAGCTTTGTTTATATAATGCCAGCTACCAGAGAAAAATAATTCAACTGGCATGTTCTCAATATTTTTGTTTATCTATCAAAACCAGAATAAAGAAATGTAATTAAAACACTATAAATACATCTCACATGTATAATTAAATTAAAAACAATAACTAATGAGTATTTTAGTTGATTTCTGGGTTATAATGATGCTAATTGTTCACTGACGGCTGTACCACCGGTCTAACACCATGTCCGCTTTTAATTCTTTTGTTTCTGGACATTTGATACCTGATTGATTATATAGAATCGTTCTTATAATCAATCAGTATTCACTCTAAGCTGGTTTGGACAGGCTTTTGAAGAACATTACTTTAAAAAAATCTAATCCTTTAAACCTGAACATTTCTCAACTTGGAAAAAGAGTGGAGACTCTATTGCTATAAAATCACGTCTTATAATCTCCTTTGCTTCCTCCAGAGCTGTTTAACATTTGCTAACCAAATAAAGGCAATAATGAGCTGCGAACTAAACAGAAAGCAATAAAGGAGCAAAAAGCCAGTTAGAAACATAAGAAAACCAAAGCCAGTTCTTCTTCTTTTTAAAGATGTGAAACGAAACACACCACGACTGATGTTCTTGTAAGCATAAAAAGAGAAACCAGACTAAAACCCTTTCAATAGTAACCGTTCTGGCCAGAAACTCCAACGATGGTTGAGATGAGAATAAGACCGGCTGCTGATTGTGAAACTCTCGGTCGGTGTGGTTTCTCTCTTTACCTTTGTGGAGAAGCTGGCTGCTCAAGCGGAGGCCTTCATATAAGCGGGCTCTCCTCCATGTTGGAGATGACCGTCTAACCTGCAGCACCAGCCTGAAATCCCCCCCTGACAGCAGGAAGCTCAGAGCTACTTCCACCCAGCCCAGCAGCGTTCCCACAAACACAGTCACAACGCCACACAGCAAGTGAAGCTGGGAGATACTGCAGAATTATACACACCGGGGCTGCAACTATAGATTAGTGGTGCATCTGTTACTGTTTTATAATTAGGATTTTACAAACGGCATTAACATTCATATTAAATCCCAGGTGGTTTGTTTAATTTTAACCTCCATGATACAGGAATATCAATATCAGTGCATGAAGTTTAATAATCACAAGACTGTTTGAGCAACTTTATTAGATACACCGATTTGGCTGCCAGTCAGAAAGCAGAGACTTAGTGGGTTTTGGCATCAGGATGTGGCAAGGACGACTTTTGTTCCTCCACATCAAAACGTGGAAAAACAAAGATTTAAGAGACTAAATGCAAACATTTCAAGTCAGGGGTCAGAAAGTGGCTTGTTGTTGTTTGAAGTGATTAATCAATAGATCTCACTGCTATGTAGTACTATAGGAGCGATTGGTAGAAACAGCAACGACAAAACCTCAACCAGCTATACAATCGCAAACAAGGAATGTTCCAGAAACCTTGTTGAGTCTTTTCCACAGAAAAAAAAAACTGTCCATCCTGGTAGCAGCAAGGTGTACTTAATAAAGTGGCCAGTAAGTCGGCATTCAATGATCACCCCAGTAGAGATTTAGGTGATCGAGATCCTAAAACTCTCAGGGAGTGGAGGGGAAATCCTAATTATGACCTCTAGTTTATTATCACTAATAAAAAAAGGAAACTAATATCAAACATCAGTGAACCTCAAAATGACCAAGATTCTTCAAAAAATATATATTTTAAACAAATCATAATTAGACTTTTCGCCCAGTGAATCCCTTTGAGCCCTTATACTGATACTCTCATGTTTAACATTTTAGTTATGAACACATAGCTATGTTCTATATTAAATGTTAATTGGTTGATTTCATTTGCAATGACAATAGAAAAATTGTATTAATTGCAAAGCACTTTTGTTAAAAGTTCATCACTGAATTCCTTCCAAATTCAAAACAATGGAAGAATCTTAATGCATCCTATAATATAATTGTATGATTGCATTAAACTATAATTTAATGTTGCATTTAAAAAAAGTTAATTTCTACAATAACTGACAGTGGATTCAGAAGTAAACATAAATTTTTTTTTTTTTAAATGTGTATAAATCTAAAATCTTCAAGCTTTACACTGTTAAAGGTTGCTGAATTTGATCAAATCAATGAATTAGAAGTAGTGACAGAAAAGTTCCCTTTGAATCTTATAAAACGATAGAACAAAAAAGAATAATGATTGAAATAAAAACCAGTTTCACCCAGCTCCACAGCTCTTTAGAATTCAAACACAAAAAGCTCCACAAACACAGCAAATAAACGCAGTTCACACCAAAAATAGCCAGCCTGGAAAGTAATACTGTCCCCTGATAAACCTATTATTATTATTGCCTGAAGATGTTATGATTCTTTCATCAATTATCAGATTCATCTTTTTGAACACTCTGGCTGTCCTGGTGTGAAACTTTAATGAATCCTAAGCATTTCCTGAAGTCGTTCTGTGATGATCTACAGCTACATGGTACTTTAATAACCGAGAAGAAGAAAAAGGAATCAAAACAATAAAAGGTTAGCACTGAATGAAACGTGGCACGGTCCGGTTACATTCGGGATCAAATTTATCAGAAACATTCCCACACCAGACAACTCCCCTCACTCTGGTTAAACTCCCACCAGATTCAAAACACTGAGCTCCGGTTATTATAGAGACAGAGACAAAACCTCTCATGCACCAGTAGATGGCAGCATTTCGCTAAGCACCAACATGGGTTTAATTTAAAAGCTAGAGAACAAGTAAGTCAGCTAAAAAAAGGTTAAGAGATGCAAGAGGAAGAGGAAAAGCGGCAGCCAGAAACAAGGATATGAACACCTACAGAGAGGAAAGACATTAACAGGCGTGGGGGGGAAAAGAAAAACAGGATGAAATGAAAGTGATCGGTGCAATTTAATCAATCAAAAACATAAAAACACACATTCTGATTTCAAAAAGCCTGTTAATCAAATTTATCAGGCGTTAACACACAGATGCAACCTGGTTATGTTCAATTCAAATTCAAATACAAAGCAGAAATATTATGGTCCACTGTGTGTTAAAACACTTCAGCGTTAATAAAAGACAAAATGAGACTGAAAACATCGAATCTTATCAGACGAGCAGCTGGAAACAAGCATTTTGGATTTTTGAGTTCAGTGAGAAATTAAACATGCTGAACAGAATGACGTTTTCAGAGCGAATGAAACACAAACACAGAAGAACGGCTGTGTTTCTCTCATTTTGTATATAAATAAGTCAGATTTTAAAGTCTGTAAATCCACTGCAGGAACTCAGGCATCAAACGGCTCACTGATCTGACCATTCACACAAGCTAGAAAAGGCTATAAGAAGCTTTATTTTGTTTTATGTATCTTTAAAATGCATCAGAAGTGATATTAAGTCCACAATACAGCTTGGTGATAAATTCAATTTGATCAATATTTTAGGTTTTTGAACATTTAATTTTTGGTAAATCTTTTTTTTTTCCACAAATACACTTCATGGAATTCCATAGTTCAGAATGATGTCAGAACGCCCAGGGCGGCCATGTTGTTTGACAATCGAGTTTTACAGCTTTTATTTATTTGGACTTTGAATTCAGGTCAACTCAATGCTGGGATAGTAGCACCAGGTTAAGATATATATATATTTTTTTTTAAATTGCAAGAATAAAATCATAATATTAAAAGAATAAAGTAGTAAGTTTATGAGAAATTCAAAAAGTGCTATTTTCTCATAATAGCACAAAAGTGCATGCAGGTAATTTACAGAAATACTTTTTAAATACTTTTAAAACATCATCATCAAATTATCTGTAGCCAGACTTTGAAACAATCATGCAAACAACTGAATATTTTGAAGAAGGAACTATTTTCTCATTATTTGTAAGATATTTTTTCTGGTAAAATTGTTTAGTCTACTAATGTTATGACTATATACTTGAAATTAAATAAAACCTCTCGCAGTCAGGACCTAAAAATCCAACATACAACTTAAAGAGGGATGATTGCAATAAAAGCCAATTTTGAAAATATTTTCTGCCAATTGTAATTTCTTTTTATTAGAAAAGAAATGAGGGGAAAAAAATGCTTAAAATTGGAAACTAGATCTGGTAAGAAGAAATTGGGAGATTATATTGTCAAGCCTTGGGACAAACGTATAATTATTTGGCTTAAAAATGTGCAAACATTGTATTTACTTCACAAACTTTAATAACTCAATCCTCATATTAATAAAAATGCCTCTGAAAACAAAAATGCTTTCCTGTCCGTTTAGCTAGCGCTGCAGTCATGCAGCATGCAACACGCCACTTCCACGCAGACACACGGTACCTCCCTGGCTACCAGCCTGGGCGTTAGCCGGCACAGGCTGGCCACAGCTCCATGTGCCAGACTGAACAGAGAGAGGCCCGGCCGGCTGGAGCTGCAGCAGAAACCAAGACATCCAACACCAAATGAACGAGGATGTCTCATTTAAAATGATCCGACACATACAGGTGCATTGATTCCTGTTCTGCAGCTAATGAGACGGTTTTTAGTTCCTGCAGTGGAAATGCAGAGGAAATCTTGACTGCTGCCAAAAACTGAGGGAGAACAGAGGAGCTACGAGTGTTACTGAGTCTGGAGAGGAAGAGCAGGGGAGTCTACGGTAAAACACTACGGCTTCGTCTGTGTATGAACCTGTTGTAAACGACCCTGCGGAGTTGCGCCTTAATGCTGCGCAGCAGCTCCAACTTGAGGAGGTTTTGACACAGGCAATAAGTGCACCTGTTGCAGGAGCACATGCAGAGGAGGCGGGCGTGGCTGCGGACAGACACAGAGAGATGTGTGTGTTCACTACGAGAGCAACACAGCACACAGCAAACAGCATACAAAACAATGAAGACGGAGCAATCGGCAAACGTGGAAAACAATTTGTTCAACTACAAGATTGGATCAGTTCATGGCTTTTTCTGTTTGCTACTTTAATCCAAAGTAAATTGGTAATGAACACTTAACTAAAGAGTGAAGTTTTTATGAGGACCAGAAAAACAAGGGAAAAAAAATTCAAAGAATGTTTTTTTTCTACATATTTTCCTAACTGGTAACTCAGATTACACACAAGTTGAGAAAACAACAAAAAATGAACCGTGTGGCACGGAAATGCTACCAAAATATTTTCATTTTGGTTTCACTTTGGACTTCCTCCTGAAGTCCAAAGTGTTTTCCTCTAACATCAGGCTTAAAATGATGTTCGTAGTTGTGCTGCAGCTAAGCAGTAATATATAAAACAACATTATTATTATTATTATTATTATACTTTTTCTTTTACAGCTTCTGTTAATGTTTTTCATGCAGGATACCGGCGTTTTTACGTCAATCACTTGGTGAAACACTGCAGGACACAAAGCTGAAGCACAAAAGGTTAATGGAGCATCTTTACATAAACACTGACAAATACATAAGACAAAGCTGCGGCTCAGCTCAACTTAAATCATTAGAGATTTATTTAACAGAAGTCGCTACGGAGAAATTGATGACCAACTAAAGAAAAGTAAAAATATTCTCAGTGGAATAAAAGTATCATAAGCACCCCTGATAAACTTGACCAAAAATACCTTAAAATAAATAATTTTTTTATTTTAGCAGAACAAATTTGCATAAAATCTTTTAGGGAAAAAAAAAATCTGAAATCTAATTTGTGTCAATTCCTTCAGTGAGGAAAAAACGGAAAATGTTTTAAACAGATTCATCAAACATAAATCAATGCTAAATGCTGCTTAGTGTGTTGTGGCAGGACAAATATAAGTCCACGTCCAGCCAGACGTTTATCACTTTGATCACATCAAATTCATATATTTGGCAAAAATTCTAATAATGGGAAAACAATTCTCTACAAAAATCTGCTGGTTGTAAACCAAAAACTTAAAATGAACGACTAAATCCTATTTATTGAGAAGTGAAGCAGGGGGACAGTCAGCCTGCAGAGGATCAATAGGATAAACACAAGATGGTTTCCCTGATAATCTAATGGTTAAAGCAGATTTTGCCCCAACATCACCAAGCCTCAGTGGGCCCAGAAGCCCATCTGCCATGAGTTTTATTTAAACTACTCGCACTAAGCAGATTGTGTGATTTCAGTATTTAAAGAATGGGGCTCTAAAAACTGATACAATGAGATTAAACAAGCACATCCCTTTAAGTGCTTCATAATCCAATCTGAATACTAATCTGATCAAAGAGCTTTGAGTTTGTAAGACACCAATCAGGCTTAGAAGGACTTTCATGACTGAATGAAACTGTTCAGCTCTAGTTTATTAGAGACAAAGAGTTAAAGATACTTTCCTGGGATGTAGGGTGGGAATGTGAAAAAGTGGAAACTTGAACAACTTCACGTAGAAGTTACATAATAAAATGGATGGTGTTTGATCTCTTATGGTCAGCTATTCTTCCAGGAAAAAGCAGGACAGTTTAGATGAGGAGTGAAAGGTTTGGTTGTGTTTTGATACTCACGGGTACATGGCCATGGTGGTGAGTCTGGTGTAGAGGTCCTTACTGGGCGCTTCGGCCGTGTTGCACGTGAACGACTGCGGTGGGTGGAGCTTGTGCTTGCGGCAGAAGTCGAGCGGCGACTGGCTGTACTGCTGCCGAACCTCGTGCAGGTCGGACTTGGCAGCGACCACGACGCAGGGCGTCTTGCTGTCCATGAAGCATTCCTGCAGGAAGAAATAATCAAACGTTTTGCTCTAATGCTGATACAGAATTGTATCAATCTAACCATCTGGAGCTGCACCTTGTAGACGTTAGCACAGTACTCGAAGGACTGAGGGTCATTGACGTCGTACACAAGGCAGACCACGTCGCAGGACAGGTCGGGCTCGGACAGGATGTCGAAATCTGGCATCACCTCGTGCAGCTGGCGGAGAGCGGACAAGAGACGGAGGGATTAACTGTCAGCCCCGAACTGAAGTTGGAATACAAAGCGATTATTTAGCTGTAATCCGGAGAGCTTCTTCTCAGAATAAAAGGTTCTTACCAACAGGTACTTCTCCTGACCGTAAACATAGGTGGTGCTGATGGCATAGAAGGACTTGTGTTCTTCTCTGATCCTCATCTGTCTCTGTGGTGGACAATGCAGTCAATATTATCCATTTTTGCTTTGAGTTTAAATAAATTAATTTTGAACTATTTACTGACAGAAGTAGATGTGAGCCAGTTTAAAGTGGAATTTATTTTTTTTCTTTTGCATTTTAGCCATTTTGTAAACACCAACAAATCTCTGGCTCATTTGAATGGGATGTTCTCTTGTCTTTGCCATTTTGGAGAATGAGAAGTGATGTATAAACTGTTTAACAGTTTATTTGACATCTGGATTAAAATAAATTAGCTTTGTTATAAATCTGCAAGTATTAGACTTGTAAATACGAACAAGCTAATCCTACACTAAATGTACGTTCTTCAAAATTTGTCAATCGTTAAAAAAAACATTGTGAAAATGCATTGCTTAGGTTTTTGAATGAGCGTATTACAGTTGGTAAGTCAAAATACTAATGAATGAAATTAAATTTGATTTTAAAATCAAATTGTGTAGCAAATCATAGATAATTTGTATATAAATCAACAAAATCTACTAAGATAATTAGTTATTAGTTTCTTTCTATAAACCAAACATTTCGCAATTATTTACATTTATTGTAACTTGCAGCATTCTACACATATCCATATTTTTCAGTAAATTAGGTGATATGTCTGAAATAAACAATATGGGATGTATTTTCTAAAACGTTGTCATAGTTGCTCTGACTGACCTGCAGGTTTCTGCCGAGGAAGGCTTGCAGGAAGCCACTTTTCCCGCTGCCGCGCGACCCCAACACGTTGCACCGGAAGACGCTTCGCTGAGTTTGTTTCTTCTGCAGATCTATGCGCTTGTTACGCGTCACTAAGAAAGAAATTGATACACAAAATAAGAACAACAAATAAATAAATAAATATAATAATTATACCATTCCATATGTTTAACAACTTTTAGACACTTTTACAAAGACAAAAGCATTTAGATTAAATGGATAATTGTTAACTAAACAATTTTAACAAGTTGTTTAGTTAAAATCCCTGTTTACTTGTTGTTCAACTGCAGCTTACCTAAAAAAACATTTAACATTAGAGACAATATGATCCATTACCAGTAATAGCAGCAGCTTGGGACTCCTGCTCATAGATGATGGAGTAGCCAAGGTAACCTAAATACTCCAAACTCCTCTGGACGTCCAGATATGTTGTTAACCTGCCAGGAAAAACAAAGAGAAATCAGGACTTGGATGCTCTGAAGCTCTGGTGTGTGACCTTGTGTCGAAGGTATTTGGGTTAATCAAAGTTGGTGGGAGAGAGCGCCTGTATGCATGTATTAATAGAAAGCCACTCACGTCCACTGGGAGAGGTATCCCTGGTATGTGATCCATCCCTCATCATTGGTGGACACCGTGTTGTTGACATCTGGACCCCAGGGCATGTAGGGAAACACTTTGAACAGGTCCTTCACTTCCTCTGGGGAAAGCGCACAGTCTCTGTCCTGCATTAAGACAAACAGCTTAAACTTTTGGTTTTGGCAGAAAATTTGCTGCGTTAGAATTAGGAGCGTATCTTGAACTAAACAGGCACAAACTAACTAAACTGCTCTGATGTGCATGACCACTCACTTTGTCGTGTTTGTCAAAGACACTCTGCAGGAAGAGGTAAGCGTTGTGGTTTAGCTCAGTGGTGCAGTCTGGAGGGACTTTTATCCTGAAATAGAGGCACAAACATTAGTTCAGCAGCTGACCTGATGAGTTTCCAGCAGCCCCGTCTAAACAGAGATGGACTCTGGGTCAGTTTGGGTTACATAAGGTAACACCAGCAACCACACATGACCAGGAAATATATGACCGCTGGCAGGTTTTCATGGTCATGAGGTAATATCAAAACATTTTAAGAGTCAGATTGAATCATTGAGGTGTTTTATTTTATTGCACTCTTAAATATAGAGAAGGGTAATACTGTTTTCAGTGAATAAACTGGCCTGTTTTGCCTCCTGGACTCCTCCATGTTTTCTATCAAAATCCAATTTGGAGACAAAACTAAACATTGAATTCTGGTGTGTTGTATTGCAGGTTTATAATTTTTAGTTTTAAACAGAACTGAGTCTTGAGTAAATGCTTACAGAGGGAACAGATATTCCTGCGTGAGCTCCAGGTCGTCGTCGTATCCGAACCTCCTCAGCACCGTCCACGTGGTTTCGTGTCGACCTCGCTGGATGAACAGAGTGTGCAGGAAGAGGAAGCCTGCAACGACCAGCCAATGAGAGAACGGGATCCAGGATCCGGTCAAAACCTGACTTTCCTGGCAGAGAGGTGAAGGAAACCAAAGAGACACAAAGTCTGACCTTTGAGGGTGAGTCCGTTATCGCTGACTCCGTCGGTCATGTTCCTCCTCACCACGTTCTTCACATCTTCTAAGGCTTGAGGTGCCAAAGGCGTATTGAAACAGGTTCTCTGTAAACATGAGCAACAAGACATTGAGAGTTTTTTCTCAGACTTGTTCATACCTAAATATGCCTCTTTAAATAAGGTTTTCATCAATTTAGATTAATTTCTGTAGCAACCGATCTGACAATCAAACGCATAATTAAGGAATTACCTGGAAGAAGTTGAGTTCGTTGTCGTTCAGGACCCCGTCGTTGTCCAGGTCGGAGATTTTAAATATCCGAGTTAAAGCCTTAATGCAGGAAGGTTTCAACTGCAACACACAGAAAATTTTATATAAAAATAACGGGATGTGCTAAAGGTGACATTAGAGAGAGAGAAAAAAAATACTCATTAGTTTTCACTTTTCATTTTTATATGCAGGATTGAACCTAAAGCTATTAAAGATAAATCAGAATAGTGTAAAACTGGAATCAACTGGACAGACCTTCAGCATCAAAATCCTAAAAGCAGCATTTCTAAAATAAACTCAATGTTACAATGTCTTCCTAATTCTTAGATGATTATTCTTTTCTCTGAGCTGATATACTGCAGCAAATATTTCACAAACAGGAACTATTTCCTTTTCCAACAAGTTTATTAAAGGTCAAATCTCTCACATCATTTTAGACAAATACTTGCGAAATCAACTTTGATTTCTAGACACTCATGCATTAGAGAACTATCAGAAGACAGAGGATGACTGGCTGAGTAGCACTGATCTCTAACTATTTACACTTTTATAAATGTGAGCTATCTAAACTAACATGTAGCTACACCTCAGCAGGAAGTGCGCCGGAGTTACTGATAGCAATCACACAGATGCAACAAGTTTAGCCTGTCAAAATGCCTGCAGGAAAAACAGCCCAGAAATACCTGAGCTGCACACACACCAAACACCTACAAGTACAAATGTTCCCCCTGAGTTTTCAGAGTTCAAAATGTTCTAATAAGCCTCACCTCCTTCTCCTCTGGGCAGTACAGAGGTCCTGTCGGGTGGAGAACAGCCTTCTGGGCGTAGTAGAAAAGCTCAGAGATGTTCTTCAGGTTTTTGGCAGAACACTGAGGAAAAAAAAAAGTTCAAAGAAGCTCAAAAAAAATATCCTGAAATGTCAAATTAGAAATCTGCACAGAAAAAAGGTTTAGCAGGGATTCAATGATGGAGATAAATACACATGCAAAAATACTAATGCATTATTCTCATAAGGATACCTTACTCTGCACACAAAGGGACTTCTTTCTCCAAAGTCAGTACTTCCTGTTGACTTTAGAGTTTTCCAAATTTGAATCTCTTTCAAATTTAGGCTTTCACCTTTTGTTCACACTTTTTAACATCTATCAATGTTTAAAATTGTTTTTGCAAATCCTCACAAAAATGTAGCAAACTGAGCCTAATTTTTTGGGGTGGG